>NW_021319856.1:68180-124317 GCF_001605985.2 Dendrobium catenatum | reverse complement strand
GTTAATCAAAAAGTAGTTCAAACTTATGATTTTGAAACGAAGCTCTGATACCACTTGTTGAGTCTATTAATTAGGTTGTTAAGCCTAAGTTAATGTACCAAGGCTACCAAGAGGGGGGGGGGGGGAATTGGTAGTTTAAAAATTTAAATCCCTCTTTTAAAAAGAGTTGAACCGAAATGAAAAATTTTCTTTTAAGTTTTTTTAGAAAGCGTTTTTCAACCACAGAGTTTTTAAAGCTAAAAATAAAATGCGGAAAAGTAAAAATAGTAAAGTAAATGACACCAGATTTATAGTGGTTCGGTCTAAACCAGACCTACATCCACTCCCTAGAGGCACCCTCTGAGTATTGCACTAATACCAATAGTGAATCTCCTTTTGCACCAACAGCATGGCGGAGAAGCCTTTACAAAACACTCTTTTCACCACTACCCGGTACGGCTGAGAACCGTCATCCTTTTACACAATTCCAGTGTTGGCAGAGAACCATCCGTCCTTTCACACTCTCCTAGTGTGGGCAGAGAACCCTTTGTCCTTTCACACTCTCCTAGTGTGGGCAAAGAACCCTTCATCCTTTCACACTCTCCTAATGTGGGCAGAGAACCCTTCGTCCTTTTACAATCTCCTAGTGTGGGTAGAGAACCCTTCAGCTGTTCACACTCTCCAAGTGTAGGCAGCGAACCCTTAGGTTGTTCACACTGTCCAAGTATCGGCAGCGAACCGGATCTCCTTGACAGATCTTCTCACAAGAATCTAGAAGGAAGAAAGAAAGAGTGAAGTAGTCCCAATTCACAAGTAGAGATTCTTACCTTTAAACTCCAAGTGAAGCCTTCACACTCCAGTGGTAGGAATCCTCCTTTGAATGCACTCTTACACTATCTCCTTAGCTATTCTCTCAAAAGACACGAAGATCAAATGACAAAAAGATTGGGTGGCAGTCTAATTTGGACTATATATACAAAAGATAAAAAAAACCGCCCAAAAACTACAAGTTTTCAATTCTATACGCAGTGGATCGTCCCGTACGATCATGGATCGTCTTGGACGATTTTACTTAAAAGCCTTGAAAAGAACCTCTTTGTATATGTGAACGAAATATTTTCGTACAAGCTGATCGTCCCGTATAAACTAAGTTCGTCCGGTACGAACGGTTATTACTAGGTAGGTTCTAAAAACTGCAGAAAACCGTTCTAAGTCGGTTAATCATCTGGACGAAAATCTTATTCATCTGGACGAAATTTTTACAGAGAACTAATCGTCCTAGACGATAATTAATTTCGTCTGGACGAAAATTTTACATAGAACACATCGTCATGTACGATAATTTAATTTTATCGGGACGAAAATCTTATAGAGACCAGATCGTCCTGTACGATATTTAATTTTGTCTGGACGAAAATTTTACAGAGAGAAAATTGTCATGTACGATAAATTAATTTTGTCTGGATGGAAATCTTATAGAGAACAAATCATCTCGGATGATTTTTAATTTCATCCTGGATGAATAGGACTTAGAAAAAATTTTTAAGCCAGTTCTTATTCGTTCCATGTGCTCAATAGGAGATAACTGTCTGATCGTCTCGTACGAACTGATATCGTCCCGTACGATCAGTATAAATTTTATATGATCTCCTTAACTGTGTGTGTATATATTTTTATTCACTCAAATTACAATCACCCCCTTTCAATTTTATTTCAAAGAAAAGTAAAAGCTTCAAATTCACAAAGTATCTCATGCTGAATTTGATTTGAAGTCTTCGTAGTCTGGAGTTTGATTTTCCTAAAATGTTAGTACACACAAGAGCAAATACAAATCTTCTAAAATTGTTAGGAGATAACTACACATTTGAACAATAATATTTGGAATCATCAAAACTATACAAGTTGCAAAAATGTAAAGCATGCAAATAGCAACTATCTTAACAGGGCTAATTTGTGTCAAGTGTTAGGTGAACCCAAAGTGCCCAAGATCACTTGGGATTGAGCAAATTCTTTACCTAAGCCCAATTGAACTTGATCAACACCTCCCATAGGTGGCCCTAGGTCCAACACACCTCCTCCTCCAGCCCATGCTTTGGGTTAACCTGGGTCAGGTTTTAGGCTAACCTAAAGTAGCCAAAAACACATGGACCCGAGCCATCTTCCAACTCAGATCAAATTGGACCCAATTGCCACCTGCATTGGGTCCACCAGACCAAGACCCACTTCCCACCTCAAGCCCAGGGTCTGGCCTGACCTGGGTTGAGCCCAAATCAACCCGAACCGAGCAGATTTGGATCAACCCGAGCCATCTTCTAACCCAGACCAAATTGGATCAAATTGTCACTTGCATTGGGTGCACCAGACCCAGTACTATCTCCCATACCAAACCCAGGGTCTGACCTGACCTGGATCGAGCTCAACTCGACTCGAACCAAGCAGGTTTGGGTCTAACCCAGCCACTAGTTCAATCCAGACATTCCTAGGCCAAATTGACTCCACCCTTGACTCCATCATGTCCCCATCGGCCTCACCCAGTCAACCCGACCCAAACCATGACCGACGGCGGTCAGATCCAATGGAAAATGAGCTCCAGTGGTCCCCCCCAGACAACTCTTGGTTCAAAGCTGCTGCCCACCGATTTGATCCCCACGACCTCCCTAGGACGTCGCCATCTTCCACCTGGCAGCAATCCGAGCCCCCACCAGCTCAATCTCGGCCGTCCAAGCTCGCGAAGGGTGGCCGAATAGGCTCGAGCTCCCCAGACGGCCAGAAGCATCCTCATTCGCTCGAAATCATTTCCCAGAGCTTCATCGACCTCCCAGATGCTTTCTTCAAGCTCCCAGATCGATCCCTTTGTCCGTTCGAACAAGCATCCGTGAAAGCTTTCGGCATCCCGCTCAAAGTTATACCTCTGGCCATCCTCCGATCCTGACGTCTGAAGGAGATCAGTTTTCCATCGTCCCCTGAAGCTTCCTGATAGAGAAGCTCATTCGTTGAGACCTTCTCTGCAGTAATCCCTTCAGCCCGAGCTTCCTAGCTAGGTAGTCCGGTTAAGTGTGAAGGAAACCTTCACCCCAATGGATCTCCACCGTTGGATTGAAGGTTTCCACTGTCCTTATCCTCCCTATGAAATTTAATCGGAGTTCGCCGACGGGATCGCCCAGATCACGCCAGAGAAGCTTTGCGGTCTCGGATACGTGCATGAGGTTGAAGATGAAATCTCAGCCGTTGATCTCGATCGACGGCTCAAATTAGATCTCACGGTATCGGAGCGCCTTTGATCCCAGCCATTCGAACCGCCATCCGATGGATGTGGTTAATCCGACCGTTAACAGTTAGCGCCAATGATTGCCCAGCAAATCAGCGCGCGGCGCGTGTAAAGGAGCGTTGACTGTGTAATGGCCGAATTAATAAAGCTAGAAATTTAAGAGAACTTCAAAAATTCATAACTCCCTCCACACTTATCCAAATTAGGTTTTCTTAGGCTCAGTGGAAAGGTCTCAGGGATATCTACAAAACCCTTATGGTTCCAGGCCCTGGTTAGGTCAGTGTTAGGCTTAATTTCAATTTGAGCATTTTATTAATTTCTTTAATTACTCTTTAAATACAAGTTCACCAGGCCTGGAATTTTGGGAGATTGAAATTGAACATGTTTTTGAAATGTCCAAATTTTATCTCCCCATTTTAAGATGTTCAAGGGCATTTTCCATAAATTTTAAGTTTAAGGGTCATGGCTTGACCCTTAAATTCAAAATGGGGTATAGACCTATCCAATGGGATTCATGGTGTGATTTTTTGTGTGCTGATGATGTGTAGGATAAGGAGTATAGAGCCACTGATTTTGCCCCAATCCAAGCTTAGGATAGACCCCTATAGTGATTTGAAGGTGACATAGAACTCACCTTGAGTGGTTTGGTTAACCATTTTAGAGTACTCCATTTTAGCTCAAATTTGGTGGATTCAGTCCTTAAGGTTAGGTGATCCCATGGTCCAAATTTCATCAAATTTGGAGTTCATTTGGTTCCCCAACTAGGAGTCTCAAAAATCCTTCTTAGAAATGGCCTATTAACCCTAATCAATTGATAATGAACTGTCCTTAACTTATAAAATCTATTAAAATGTTTATGATTGCTCCAAATCAATCCCCTAATCAATAAGAATTGAAACTCTATTAAATTGATTTCTAGTTTTTTCTTAGTTTAGTCTTTAGGTAAAATCAAGGGTTAACCAGCTTTATTAATCCCAAAAATATTAAAAATTCCCAAAAGGGCTTTAAAAACTTGTTGATCTATCATTAGGTCATTTATGACCTTTGGAATTGATCCCAAGGAGTTTAGGACTCATTTGGGTTCAAATCCTTAAGCAGCCTCTTAGTTGTAATAATTTGGCAATCCCTACGAATATGCATAACTTCTAAAAATCATAACTTTTCGTAGAAAATTCCAAATTGAGTGTGCCACCTGTCTAAAAACTCATAATTAGGTCTAGTATTTATTAAAAATTTGAAACCCTTAAGATTAATCCTAATTTTAATAATCAAATTTTGACCCCTTAGTTAGCATATCCGGATAACCCTCTAAAATCTGTTAAGTCCTCCAAATTCCAGAATTTTCTTAATAGGATTATAAAACTCTCAAACAATCCATTAAAATTAATAATCAACTCCCCTTAATATTAATCCACTCTTTTAATTTCAACCAATTTAAAATAACTTAATTAACCCCGATTGCTACTAGGTAACCCAGGCCTACGAGGCTATTAGCTTAGCCCCAAGGAAGGTGAAATAAACTTCATGACCTCGGTGTGAAATAAAGGTAGTAATCAATTAATACTTAAAATGCATTTAATTAAAATTCCTAATTCACTAATACTTAAAGTTTAACTCAAATCCCCCTTTTTAAGCGTTAACAAACCCAGAACTTTAGATAACTTTGATTAATCACCCAACTTAGGATCTACCCCAGCCACACGACCTTTTACATACACTTTAGATGATGTGCTAGGACAACCAACTCTAAATATAGGATAGGCCAGTGTTTACTTTACTACTGTGTGCCAGATTTTTCATAGTTTTCACTACATGTTGTGGATGAAATTGCTTTGCTGTGTCTGCTTACTTTTCTGCACTCTGTGGATGGATTGATGTGTTTGGCAACTAGATTACCCTTAGGTTAGGTACGATCTGGATGTTCACATAGTTTTTTTTAGTTGGCCACGCTCATGCAGGGCAGTAAAAGGGGGGCTAAATCAATAAAAAAATATTAATTGTTATAAATGCTTGCATAGGTGCTTCAGCTGCTAAAGCCCCCAAATAAAAGAGCATGGCTAGTGTGTTTTACTTTCTTTTCTGCACATATATAACTACTTGGGAATATATTTTCTTTGATTAATTAACTACTTAGGATAACCTTGCAGGAGAGTCTAGATTTTATTTTCAAATAAATGTAATTCGTATAAATGTCAAGTGTTGTGAAAGTTAATTTTGAGATGTGATACATAGGTCCAAAACATGGATTCCAAAGAGGAAAGGAAGCCCTTTTGGGAAGTATTCCTTTTTTCATTTGGAAATCCAAATTAGGAACACACTTTTCCTACACTCAAAGAGGAAAGAGTGTCCTTCCCCCTAAAAGGGAAGTGCCCTCTTATCCATTTGGGTAATTTACCACAAAGAATCCAAGGAGTTTGAATAAAAGGAGTCCAAAGAAGAACAAGATTGAAGATTTGAAGATTGAGAGTATCCCATTCAAAACTACTTGCGTCATTACTAGGTTTAGAATCCGGGTTGTTTTTAGTGGATCCCGGCCACTTTACTTTCTACAAATTTTTTTTTTATAATAAGCAAGGCAACTTTGACCATGGACATTTATTAATTAGTTAATTTATATTTGTTGTGATGAATTGATTGCCTTTAGGATTGTCTGTTTTTCTTAGTTTTTTGGCGATTGTGTGCCGCTTTTATTTTCACCTGGATACGTGAGACTCGTGAGGGTGTGAAAGTTTTGTACTCAAAATCTTAAATGTCTAAAATTTTAGTGAGTCTAAATAACATAAAAAGATAACGAATCTAATGAATTTGCCGGGGATCGACTCTGGGGTCGCATGCATATTTTTGTATTATTCTCTCCTTGTTTTAGACCCTTCCCTGCCCACGGGTAGAGTCCGGATAGTCTGACCTATGCGGACGAGGTACCGGACCTGGGGAAGTCCAGTCTTCTAAAAAATTATTTTATAAGCCTGTTTTTTAAATTTCAAACATATTTGATTTGGATGTTGTCGACTAGCATGCATTGCATTAGATACAAATTAAAAGAGTCAAAATTTTAATTCCATCTGTCTTAGCATTTTAGTACCCAACATAAGTCGAAGGGGCCAATTAGGAAAATTTCTAGATTTCAGCCCCAACTCACCAAAGCTTTAAGTAGAACGTCCCTACAACTCTTTCATAGAAGATCGGACTCATCTCTTTTAAATTTATTAGGTGGTTAGCTGGCTCCTCAATCCAGGCCGGGGTAAGTCCAGGAATTGCACTGCATTAGTCAGGTTCGGACGACTGTGGTCCAGTGTCCAAATTATATTTAGGATATGGGGCAGATCTTTGATTATAAGACCCCAAATTTTGGGAATATAATCCCAAATTTCTAATAAAATGCTCAACTTCAATTAAAGTTCTCCTTTCAATCCTAAAATATAAAGCTCAACACATAGATTAAGTTGGGATACTTCCGGATGGTTCTGGAACCTCAAGGTGCCCCCTACCTCTCTTCCCTCAATTCCGTTAATAAATGTTCAATCTTGATCCATTCCCTTTTGATTTTTCAAAAGATCCCATTCATTTTTTTGATATCACTCCTAGAAAATCTAATAAAATTTCATTCTTATTTTAATCGAGAGTTTTCGTAGGGGACTCTGTCTCCCTACGATGTAATTAACTACGAGGGCTTGCGCTCGTAGGAGATTTGGAACCACACGCACCTGATTTCAAAATTAATTTCTTTTTAAAACCTTCTTAGATTTCTTTGGGAGAAGTTAAAGAATGATTGTCGTTGTCATATTGAAAGAATTATCATTGAAAGGTGTTATCTCCCTCCGGGGAGATACATCCTTCTTTAATAAGGCTTTGGATATGAATTCGACAATCATACTCCTTGAATATCATAACTGGATATTTTGTTGAACTTTATCTTATCCCCTCGGGGCCATATGAAGTTATCTTTAGATTTTGGCTATGATATTCAAGATGAATTTCATAATTCTAAGTCTGAACACCGTTATGGAATTTTATTTTCGTCCTTCGGGGTGATATATTTTTCTGAATGAGATGGTTCAATCTTTAGAATTAGAATTCAACTTCAATTTTAATTCCTAAAGAAAACTAATATTTTTCAAAACCTGTTTTCAAAATTCCACCAACGGCGATTAGTGATGCATATGCACTGAATAACATCAGTATAAAAGAGAATCATTAGGAAATACATTTTATTTAAATTCCATTTGTGTGATATAAAAATTATAATATTCATTACAAAATTGATTTTTACATTCATACTGTGAATTTAGATCATTGTAGAACTTTACCTACCTATTCTTACTTTGATCTTAGGTTGGAGGAAGCTCTTACTCTGTGTACTCTGGTCGTAGCTTGGGTGTCACTGGTTATTTGTGTGATAGTTGCTCTGGGTCATACAACTAAGGTGCACAAACTTTTGCTCTATTTTATTATTTTCCGCTTTTCTTTTCTATATGTGTGAGTTTATTAGGCTAGTCCTATAGCTAAGTATAGACTATCATTGCAAGTCACTTTCAGAGATATCATGATGCTATAAATAGCAGAAAGATTGGTGTATATGGGGTTTTCATGATCACATGGGTTTATCTTGACACAGATTTTACATCAGAAGGATGGTGTAGGTTGGGCATTATTCAAAGCTTCTTGATTTTGGTGCCTGTATAAATTGACTTAGTGTATTATTACAGCAAGCTTGTAGAATTTGCTTCCACTGAGAAGCTTCTTAGACTTGAGGGCTATTAAGCTTTAATCCGTGGAGATATTTTAATGAGGATTCATTGGAGAGTTCATTATCCTTGTAAGGATACCTAAGTTTTTCAATTTATTAAACTAAGAGACAAGTATGGTAATGTATTGCATTGCTTATTATTTCTATTCCTGCTAATATCACGATAAGATGGATGGACAATGAGCTTTGCATTTTAAGATTTTCTATAAGGTACGCACATCTAGCAATGCTAAAGCATTGAGGCATTGGATAATCTAGAATGTTAAAGCGGTATAGGAATTAGCATTGCAATCATATTTATAAAGGAATCTGAAGTGACAGTGAATGCAACTAAGGAGGTATTGCACATTATCTCTTTTCCTGCACAGATCTTCATGTGAATTTTAGATTTTTAAGGAAAAGTTTGATTTCATAGGTTAGTATTTACATTGTTGTTATTCATCCCCAAAGGATTTTTAGTAGTTTTGGCCACAATATTGGACATTGGCTTTGTTCTTGTTACTTTCAAAAGGTTTTGGTGACTTTTTGTTGTATATTATATACTCTGATTAGATTATGAAGCTTGACATACACTAATTTTTGTTTCGATGTTTGATACAAGCAATTATCCCATAACTAAGAACTTTTGAATTGGAATTGTCACACTTGGGATGCTAAAAAGAATTCAAGTAGAAGAATTATCATCCCTCTTGAGAACTTTATGCTCATACGAAGTAATTTTTTGGATCCTATGGAATACAAAAGCCATATTTATGTTCTTAAATGCTTCTGCTATGCATTTAAAAGTTGTATTTATATATGGGAGTTGGATGTGTTTTCATTCTTTAACTACAGAGCACTCTACCTTCCTACGTGTTATTACCGTTATTATAAAATGTTGTCCATTTCTTAATACTTTCACTTTTGCTACATTTCTATTTGACAATGAGAACTCCCTTAATTAAGTAAGTTTTCTTGTCATCTAAACTAATATGATATATTTTTAGCAATATGTTAAGAAATAACATACTGAACTACTGTTCCTTTTGTGTGTAGTGATATAGTGGTTTTTTTCTAAGAAATTTTAGATTGTTTAATATTAATTATGGAAACTTCTTTTTTCTTGTTTAGTATTTTCCAGAGATTAGAAAATACTAAGAATGTTTCTTTTCATTTTGAAGGCGTGGGCCAACGAGATATGTCCCAACAAACATCGGGAGGATATTGAGAAATTCTACAACAACTGGTTTCTAGAAAGCGAAACATATAATGGAGGCCATGTTGAATGCCTTGAAAGTTGTGTTTTTAGAGCAGATCTTCATTAATACAAGATTTCAACTTGATTTAGCTTCAAATGAGGTTATTTTCTTGTTGCCTAAAGAGGTGTACAAGTTGCCTAAAACATTAATATTTAATAGATGTCTAGAATAATTTTACTACTTATCTAAGGGTTTTAATTAAAAAGCTTTAGATTTAATGTTTAACTGCAGATTGTTAACTATTAATTTGTTTGTAGTGATCTGCATCCTCAAGATAGCATGATTGGCATTGATGAAGAGGCTATAGAAAGTAGATGATACCAATGTCTTCATGCTAAAAAGCCAAATTTTTTGCATAAGAAGCTGTTAATCGAACATGAGTGTTTGAAGATGGTAATGAGCATGCAGGGTTGTTCATGGCATTGTAGCCAGATATTACAACATGTGGGAATAAGGCGGAAACTTTGACTATGGGAGTGAGATTCCTTGTCGGACAAGCTGTTATTGAGACAACCTTCATAGCGGATGACCTTCGCAATGTTCAACTATAAAAGTTATAGTTGATTATTCTGTAAACATTAACATTTTAGGATTGAGTTTTCAAAGATTATAGTTTGTATTTTTAATTGATGAATGTGTTTTTAAAAGTATATGAATGAATACAATTTCCATTTTCTTCTAGCAAATCCTTATTTACTACATTGAAGAATGATTTTTTTTTAATTCAATACTTGTTATTTTTGTTACCTCAATGTAATAAAATTAGTATTTTTTTAATATGTATTTTATATGTCTAATTAATGAGAAGTAATTAGATGTGATAATATCAAGGAGTGATTGATTAATCTTAAATGTTTTAGCAAAGATATAATAATTGAATAATAAATAAATTTTACTAAATAGGACAAAATTGATATGCATTATTAATCATATTTCATGAAATTAAAGGGGCTTGTGATTTACTTGGTTGTTCTTTTTTTGTGACCAACTTTTATTTTGGTCGCTATTAACAAATGTGATAAAAAAATTTATAATTAAAATATTAAATAGCATCTAAATAATTAATCATAAGCGTAAAAAAAAGGTTGCTAAAATGTACCTTTTTAGCATCCAATATTAATTGGTGGTCACTAATTTAGCTATCAAAAGAAGTTTTGGCATCTAAAAGTCTCAGCAATGAGGCTACTGTGACAAACCAACGACCCAAAATTTTTTGGTCGCTATTTGTTTTAGTGACCAAATTATCTTTATTAGCGACCAATTTTGATGGTCGCTAATAACCTTTTTCCTTGTAGTGTATGTTTAGAAGTTTTTACCATATATGCTTAGAGGTTTTATTAGGCTAAACCATTCTTGCCTCTGTTATGTTAAAACTACCTAGCAAGCTTTTTTTCTCATCTATTGTTGCTCTTATTAATAATTATAATGACATTGGATTTTATTTTGGTTTATTAGTTTTTCTATGTGTTTGGGTCTTACAATTATTTTTGCTTCATCTACATTTATGGTGTGCTAGAGCCTTTTGGGTTGCCCATTTTGTTTTATACTATTTGGGTTGTGTATTCATTTTCCATTGGGTTAATGTTTCCTTCCTACTTAACTGCTTAATGAGCCTTCTTTGTATTGTTATTTTGGGTATGTTGGATATCCAAGTTGGGCTATATGTGAGGGGTGGTGTTGGGCTTCTCCTGTTATGTGATGTTGTCATTTTCCTTAATTTTGTTTTGTGATGGTTATATTTGTGTTCAAGACGGTTCGTGCTGCCTTGTGCCTTAGACTTCTAAGTGATTTACTAAAAAAAAAAAGATTTTTAACAAGTCATTTAAAATACTATTTAAATTATAAAAAAAATTGTATTTAATATTAAGTTCATAGGACATTAACGAAAAAATAACAATCCCGTTTAAAACTTTTAAAATAAAGATTAATTTAAAATTAAAGAAAATTTAAAGAATTAAAAACTAAGTAATAGTTAAAAATATAAATTAATTACTAAATGGTTTAAAATTCTTGTTATCATCATTAGAGGTTATTCATGACCTTTGGTGATGATTTTAAATGCTTTAGAATTGATTTAGATAAAAAATAAAAATAGCCTTATTACATAATCTTTTTTATTTAATTAATTGGGATGCTATTTTAAAATTGAAAAAATAAATATAAAAAATTTTAGGAGAATATAAACTAAATTGTATTCAAACAACAATTAAATTTAAAATTTATTAAAAATTAGATACCCCTAAAATTTCAAATAAAAATAAAAGTTAAAGTTTTGTAAAATTAATTAATAAAGGAAATTAACTAATTAAAAAACTTCAAATTAAACATTAAAAATTTAAAATTAACTCAATTAAATAAATCAAGATCAAAGAATAAAAAGTAAAAATAAAAGTTATTTAGAATTTATAAATTCAAATATAATTCAAATTAAATAAATAAAATAAAATTGAATTGTTGCGAATCTGATTTAAGGAAATATAATTTTGATGATAACAAATATTTCTGACACTTCTGCTTTTCTACGATTACCTTGCCTACCAACATTTCAGGTCCAATAGGTCGACTATATGTCAAGCTAGCTCAGGATTGGGTAAACTAGGGGTGAGTCAGTCTGTAAAGGGTTTTTACCTTTCCTTGAGTTAATTGTAATAAAGTGGATCTTGTTGCTAAGTAACCTTGCACACACACACTCTAAAAAAGTTATGTATGTTTTTAGTGTTTTCCTATTTTTGATCACATTAACTGAGATGATCCATAATCATCTTAGATGATCAGTTAACAATAAAAAGCCTAATTAGGGCATCCTAGTTAAGGTAGCCGCAATAAAGAAAATCGTCCTAGATGATATTAGCATCTTCCAGGATTATAGACTTAAATAAGAAAGAATCAGCCTCCAGATCTATTTAGGCTTATTTTATTTTTGGAAATCATCCAGGACATCATCATGGATGATGTAGTGCAATTATGCCAAATTTAGTCTGGTAATTGAGGATATGAATTAAGAATTCATTGCTCGATCATATCATCCTGGACAATTGTAGGATCATTCGAGATGATAAGTTAATCAAACCTTAGTCTTCTCCTGGATAACCTGATCAATGCTCTAGATGATATATATCAAATTGAACTAATCATCCGGAATGAATCTAAAATTGACCTAGACAATCAATTTTTTTTTTCATCATCCAAATATGAATCCAGGGTGTTATTCTGGATGATATTTGTCATTTTATACTAATTAGCAGGGATAATTGTGAGATTGTCTAGGATATTCTAGTTATTTTTTCATTGTCCAGACATCCATCTAAGGCGATAGTCTGGATGATATTTGATGACTTAAACTAATTATATAGGACAATTACCTATCATCCAGGATGATGACCTATCATACTGGATGATCTGAACAAAGGAACCTTCAAATAGTTCAAAATCTACAAAATTGTCTTGGCTGATTGAGCTGAATTTGAACTTATCATACAGAATGATCGGTCGATCATCCTGGACAATCTTTGACAATTAATTACAAATTAGGGTGAATTTAAAGCCCTTCGATATAAGATCTTTTATTTACTCTAGAGGTGATCTTTTGCTATTGTCCTGACCAGAGAGAGCCAAGAGGAGAAATAGAGCAAGGGAGAGAGAGAAAGAGATGATCTTGTGAGGGGGATTTTGTGAGGGTTTTCATAAAGGTTGCTCCAAGCAAGGATTTGAGTCATCTTCTCCAGCCATCATTTCTAGTTCCTTGGAGGTTCGAGAGAGGTCTACTTCAGCAACTGATTGAGATTCTCTGTCTGCTTTAAAAGGAAGCAAAAGGAGTTGGGTTCTTTACATTCTTCAGGAAGAAGCAAAAGGAGTTGGGTTCTCTACCTCACCGGGGTCAATGAAAAGGAGTTTCTATATGGGCTTCTCCACCTTACTATGGGGGCAAAAGGAGAGACACTCAGTAGTGCAATACCCAGAGCAGAGGCCTCAGGGAGTGTACTTAGGTCATGTTGAACGTACCACTTTAAAATTTTATGTGTTCTTTCTTATTATTTTTCCACATTTAATTTCCACACTTTGATTTTCTGTGGTGATTGTTTGGTTGTGTTTGTGATTTTGTTTGAAGAATATTTAAAACACCAATTCACCCCCTCTTGATTAGTCTCGGGCTAGTTCACAAGGGCTTAACATCCTTGATAAACTTTCATGTGGTATTAGAGCAGGATTCATAAAAAAAAATTTAAAAAACATTTGAATTTCAATCCATGGCTAACTTCGATAATTGTAATACTGTGAAGGGGTATTGTATTTCCCGACCAACTTTGTTTGACAATATTTCTTTTTATTTTTGGAAAACTTGCATGTCTATATTTTTATAATTGATTGATAATCATATGTGGATGCTTGTTAAAGAAGTTTATTCACCTCCATCATGTGAGATTAATGACATTAAAATTGAACTTTCTTTTACTAAATGAACTTTTGAAGATAGGGATTTAGCACAACTAAATGCAAAATATTTAAACTATTTTTTTTGTGCTTTGAAATCGAATGATTATATGTGTGTGTTCAACTTATGCTACTTGTAAAAAAATTTGGGATAGATTATGTATTATTTACAAAGAAATAAATGAAGTTAAGCATTCTAGATTGAATATTTTATTTCATGACTACGAACTTTTTCATGTGAAACTAACTGAATCGATTTCTAAAATGTATACTAGGTTTACTCAAATTATCAGCTCATTGCATGCCTTAGGAAGAGAACTCACGAATTATGAAAAAAGACAATAAGATTTTGAGATGATTTCCTTCTTCCTTTGATGCTAAGATTACTACAATAACTGAATTTAAGGATTTGAATACTTATTCTGTTGATAACTTACTTGGATCACTCATTACTTATGAGTAAGAGGTGAACCAAAGACAACTTTATGTAGGTGAGAAAAAGAAGGAGAAAACTATGTCGTTGAAAGCTGATGATATGGATACTAATTCTTTTGGATCTGAAAGTGATGATATTGCCTTGATCACTAGGAAATTCTAAAGCTTTCTAAGGAAATATCACAAGCACCATCAGAAGTGGAAAAAAAGTAAGGATAGAAAAAATTTTAATGGTTCTTCTGATATGGTTTTCTTTGAATGCAGGAAGCTAGGACATGTATGAGATGATTTCCCTACACTTAAGGCTCACCAAAGAAAGGAGAAGGGTAAGGAGAAACCCAAGTTCGTGAAGGATAAGAAGTGATTCCAAAAGGCGTTCTAGGCGAATTCTACATTTAACTCCTCTAAAGACTAAAGCTGAGGAGGAGACTACAAACTTGTTATTGATGGCAGATGATTATCTTAGTTAGTCTGAACAAGAAGAGGTATGCAAAATAAGCTACAAATAATTACTTGTGGTTTGTGAGAAAATTTTTGCATCATACAAGAAACTTAAGAAATCGCATGCTAGCCTAAAATTAGAATTTTTAAATTTATAAAAGAGCATGAAATTTTATTTAAAGGTTAGGCCTAAATTTATAATAATCACATGTCATTACTTGATGAGTAAAAAAAAAAGAATTCTTAGTTGGTTATTGAGCATAAATCATTGAAGGCATCTCACCCCTCACTTGAAACTAATTTTAAAGCATATATTGATGAATCTAAAAGAAGGAAGCACTATTTGAAGTTTGATAATCTATTTTAGAAAGTGCTATCTTGTTATTTAAAGCTAAATTAAAGGCACTTAATGAAAATAGTCTTGCACCCACACCTAATCTAAAGCCAAAAGTTTGAAACCTAGGAAGAGGCACTATGACCCGAATAGATTAGTAAATACTTTTCCTATAGTTAGATGTTTTTTATGTGGCATGCTTTGAGACATTTTACACACTTGCATTGTTCACCACAATATACATTGGGTGTGGAGCCCCAAGTTGCATGATTCATAGCATAACAGCCATATATTGCATTCTTCTTTTCATAAGAAGGGACCCAAACTTATTTGGATTCATAAATCTGATGTTTGATGATTTTATAGGATTTCTCTCACAAAAGGCCTCGTGATAGCATGTGGTACATGGGCAACGGAGGCTTATGACACATAATTTTATGAACTTTTTTCTTAATAAATTCTAATTTTATGTTTTCTGATCTAATGCTTGTTATTATTTTATATTCTTTCCTTTTAGTTTTGAGTACTGATTTTTTATTTGCTATTATTTGTTGTGTTTTCATCTCTGATGTCCTTACTTTTTAATTTTTCTTTTTGGTCATAGCTAAAATGATATTTTATGCCTTATTTTTATTTTTTTAAAAGATTGTACTCAAAGTCTAACATCCCTAAATCAATTAAAGGGAGAAACATCATTAATTGTTTCCCTTCCTCTAATCTCTTTTAGCTGTGTAATTTTCTTTTCTAAATAAAAGTCTATCTCAAATTAACAATCGAACTTTGTGTTTAGATCTTTTTTACAATGGTACAGTAATCTATCTTATAAATATAATGTTCAAAGTCTTTATTTTACTTTCAAATTTTTGTAATCTTGTCATTGCATTTATAATATGAATTTGATTCTATTTTATTGTTTATTCTCCCTTATATTAGAGAGTGAATTTTTCTTCTCTAATATCTAGAAGATATACTCACAACTTAGAGTATTTAAGAGTTTTGAAAGGGATCTACCTTATAAAAAATGTAACGGGCATAAAATTAACCCAAAAAAGAAAAAAAAAAAAAAGATGTGTAATGACCGCCAAAAAATTGAAAAGATACACAAAGTGAATCAAAAATCAAAAGATATGCAAAGTGCACCAATCAATTGACAAGAGACATAAAATAAACCCACCAAAAGTGAGCCTTATTCTCTTTCAAACTTTTAAATATTAGAAGAATTCATGTGTCACTTGATATTTATAAAGACTTGTGTTTGAAAATCATAATTTTTACTAATTACTTTGGTATACTATTCTATAATAATTTTTCTGGAACCAAGTTTTGAATGGATCTTTTTTTCTTATCCAATTGAATTTTCTGAGTTAGTTCTTTGTTTTCAAAAGATAATTTGCCCTTTGAGAAGTTTGAGCTAGGGCTAATAGGATTGGTTATTCTACCATTTTTTGGATTTAGATGATGGTAACTCATTAATTCTTATAAAGTTTTAATTTTAATCACATGGAGAATTAAAAAAACTTATTTTTGTTCCTTTTTATCTTTTTTTCTTCTTTTCTATTAATGGGTCCTCCTCCTTTTTGTGATGTCAAAATGGGGAGTAGTGGGTAGTGTTTGAGTTATTTCATCATATTCTTTTACTTCTATTCATATTTCAATTAATCTGCTTAAATTATTTTTGTTTGCCATCATCAAAAAGGGGGACTTTGTTGTAAATATGATTTCAAGAAATATAATTTTGATGATAGTAAATATTTTTGATACTTTTATCTTTCTACGACTGTCCTGCCTACTAATGTTTCAGGTCCACTATGTTGGTTGCATGTTAAGCCAGCTTAGGATTAGGTAAACTAGGGGTGAGTCACTCGGTAAGGTGTTTTTACCTCTTCTTGAGTCGATTGTAATGAAGTGAGTCCAGATGCTAAGTAACCTTGAACATACACACTATGGAAAAATTCTATCTATTTTTAGTGTTTTCTATTTTTTATCACATCATTTGGGATGATCCAAAATCATCATAAATAATCAAATAAAAATAGAAAACCTAATTAGGGCATCCTGGTTATGGGAACTGCAATCAAGCAAATCGTTTTAGATGATATTAGCATCGTTCGGGATGATAGGCTCAAATCAGAAAGGATCAACCACTAGAACTATTTAGGCATGTTTTATTTTTAGAAATCCTCTAGTACATCATCCTTGATGTTGTAGTGCAATTTTTTCCTAAATTAGTCTGGTAATTATGGAAATTAATTAAGGATTGATCGCTCAATTATATCGTCTTAGATGATCCCAAGATCATCTGGGATGATTAGTTAAATAATCCTTAATTTCTTCCTAGATGACCAGAATGATGCTTTGGATGATATGTACTGAATTGAACTAATAGTCTCGGATGATCCAAAATTGGCCTGGACGATTAGTTATTTATTCATTATTGAGACATGAATCCAAGGTGATGTTTTGGATGATATTTATCATTTTGAACTAATTGGCTTGAAGGATCATGAGATCATCCTGGATGATCTAATTATTTTTCCATCACCTAGATATCCATCCAGGATGATGGTTCAGATAATATTTGATGACTTGAACTAATTGTACAGGATGATAACCTATCATCCCAGGTAATCTGAATAAAGGAAACTTCTAATCATCCAGACTCTCCTAAATAATCCTGGTTGACTGAACTAAATTTGAATAAATCATACAGGATAATCGATCATTCATCCTAAACGATCTTTGACAATTAATTACAAATTAGGGAAAATTTGAAGCCCTTTTAGTTAAGATATCTTGTTTACACAAGAGGTGATCTTTTACTACTATACTTACCTGAGAGAGCTAATAGGAGAGGAAGAGCAAGGGAGAGAGAGAGAGGATCTCATGAGGGGGAGTTAGTGAGGGGTTTCATAAAGGTTTCTCCAAGTTATGATCTGATTCATCTTCTCCGGTCTTCATTATTAATTCCTTGGAGGTTTGAGAGAGGTCTAATTCAACAAATGATCAAGGTTCTCTGCATGCTTTAGGAGAAAGCAAAAGTAGTTGGGTTCTTTGCCTTCTTAAGGAAGAAGAAAAAGGAGTTGGGTTTTTTGCCTCACCGGGGTCGGCAGAATGTAGTTTCTATATGGGCTTCTCTGCCTTGCTATTTGGGCAAAAGGAGAGACACTGAGTTTAGTGCGACACCCAGAGGAGAGGCTCCAAGGAGTGGACATGGGTCAAGTTGACCGAACCACTATAAAAATTGGTGTATTCTTTCTTATTATTTTCTTGCATTTAATTTTCATATTTTGATATTCTATGGTGATTGTTTGGTTGTGTTTATGATTTTGTTTAAAAGAATTTTTAAAACACTAATTCACCCTCCCTCTTGGTTAGCCTCAGGCTAGTTCACAAGGGCTTAACAAACCTGATGAACTTTCATGAATAACATAAATAAAGAAGATTAATAAAGTAAAGGACTCTATGCACTTTATTTAATCCTTTTTTTCTTTTGAAGGTGTGCATATATATGAAAGAAAACTAAAAAAAGATACAGAAAACTAAGTGATTGCTATTTTGTTACATTATTTCTTTATCAAGTCAACAAAACTTGAAGGATGCTCACTATTAACAAAAGAATCCCATTAAAAAACACCTAAAAGGGTATAATGAGAGCAAAAATCTTCAACATTATTGCTTTTTGTAGAAACAAAAGTGAAAATTACATTCTTAAACATTTCTAAAAAAGAAAAATCTAGGCTTTGAACTCTCATCTTCATTCCATTATTCTTCAACAAACTATTCTTCAATACGTTGATATTATTAATATTATCAGCTTCAATAGCTATACCATTCTTTTCTCCCATCCAATATTGAATAACATTTTCAAAGTCAAAAACCGCAATAAGCTCTAAAAACCAAATATCCAGTACATCTTCTTTTTACCATAAGCCAATAAGAATATTCCCTTGTGGTCACATAATAAACCAGCAAAACCTTCCTTATTAGATTATAGAAGAGAAGCGTCCACATTTAATTTTACCTAATCTGTGGGAGGGGGATACAAAAATTTAGACAACACATCATGATGGTTAGTTTCCAAGTTTTGAAAGATTAGATAAGCATAATAATTAATTGATTGAGAAAGAATTTTAAATGCAATCATAAACGAGGATGAAACTGATTTGACATTCTTATGTAAGTTCCTAGCTTTCCAAATCTGATAAATAGTAGAGATATAAATTCAAACAAATCTAGGATTTGTATTTGTAAGCTCATTTTTGTCTTGCAATGGTATATATTAATTAATCTTGGCAATTGAAAGATTTAGTTTTTCAATAATTCCAAAACTTCCACTAGCTTCTTACAATTATCAGTAATGTGATGAACATCTTCAACTTCCAAGCATTCTCTTAGGTAAGCAAAATTAACTTTCAACATTCTATATTGTAACCATAAATTTGTAGGAAAAGCATTATTCAAAAGACTCCTCCAAAAAATAATTTTTTTCAGGTTAACCATCAGTATTTTTAACCATATCATATTATATTCCATGTGTTACAACAACAATAAATTTCTTAAAGGATTCATGTCATTATTATTTGATAAGTTTTATATTGGCTGTCGACTACCTAACGCAATCCTCCACTTTTCTCATCCAGGACTTGGGACCTGGCAACGGTAGTGTTACTATATTCCATGTGTTGATGTAAATTAAATGAAGCTTCATAAGCCAATGAAAAATTGATTTTTGTGATTGAAGTACTTCTGGTTTATTGACAAAAAAATTGAGAAAATGAGAATCTGGCATATAATCATAATCATCTCCTCCAAAGCGAACACCTTCAACTTATAAGAGTTCCAATATCCTTCAACATCAAACAAAAATGAATTTTTTTTGTTAAAAGTTCAACAGAGTTACTCTAGGATGGCCATTTACTCAATTTCCTATCCATAAACCAAATATCCTCCATTATAATAATATTTAACCATTACAAGCATACCATCTAATTTTTTATGAAGAAACCAAGCACCTTCTTTGAGAATCCTCCACACTGGGAAAATGTTCCTTTTTATTCCATCACTCCAAATATCAATGCCATATATAGCTTTAATATTACCGTTAAGTAGTGATTTTTTATTATGGATGAAATTCGAAGCTAAGCAAGCTCTTAATGGTCCCCTTCTTTCAGCCACACCCAGTACACCAAAACCTCCTTTATTACATGGAGAACATAACATCAGCCACGAGATCTAATGAATTCCTTGTATGCCCTGCTTTTTATGCCATAAGAAATTTTTACAAAGTCAATCCAAATTATCAAGAATACCTTTTGTAATCAATGAATGCATCATAACAAATGTTGGAATAGAGAGAATGTTGTTTTAACTAATACCATACTTCTAGCAAGGGGAGAGATCAAGATCCCCAAGCATTTGATCTTTCCAATTATTTTTCCAAGACATTCTGAAAGTCAAATGCCTTTGAACTTTTTAATACAGTTTAAATCCCCAAGTATTTTATTTCATTGATTGAAAAAAAACCAAAAACTTAAATAAGCTTATGTTTCCTTCTTCTTGAAATAGAGCTTCCAAATAGTATCACAGATTTAGAATAGTTCTCCTATTGCGTCGTCCAGCCATAATTTTCATTTAGAACGCCTTTAACAAGCTTAGCATTAAACCTTGATGCTTTTGAAAAACTTTGCACATCATCGGAATATATAATTTAAGAAATCTTTTCTAAATTTGGTGAAATCATAATGCCTAGTGTGATCTTAATTAAAGAGGTAATCCTAGTGTGAACTTTTTTAACCGTCATGTTTGTATGGAACATTTGAAAAGTTTCATGAAGGTAGGCATAAAATCATGGTAAGGATGAAGGAAAATTGGGTTGAGGCAAATAGGTGCATGACAAAAAAATTTATGCCATTCTTAATAAGGAGTCGGGAAGGAGTTATTTTTGCTGCACAAAAGCTATCTAAAGATTCCTCAATCTCTTTGAAAAGAAAGTTATCATGCTTACCATATCTAGAGGATGATCCCTTAGAAATGCGAGGTCATTTACTGTTGCTGACCATTCTTAAGATTTGGACGCGAGATAATTTGGAATGAATGAGAATGTGAAGAAAAACTTATCAAGACCCTTCTAATTAAAGAAAAATGACCTATCGTACAATTCAAAATTGAGATCATATGTACGACTTTAAAATCATACATGACAAAAACCATTTTCATACAGACAAATGAATACGACCAAAAATGAAATGACTTTTCATAAAATGCTATTTTCGAGTAATACTTTTGTAAAGACCATTTGACCAAATGATCATAGAGAAAAACACCTGATCATTTGGGATGAACAAAATATTAAAGATTATTTTATGACGGTTAGGTTCGTCACCATCAGAAATTGATAATAGGATTGTACAGATAAAATGCAATTTTGTATGTATGATATGTGATCAATAACTGATTTTTCAGGGAAGGTCATACAAAATCATACAAACAATGATGCAATCATTTAATATGAAAATCATTAAAAAACTCAATTTTGTATGCTCAACTAAAAAAATATTTTGCACATGTTATAGAATTCATACAGTATAAAACATTTCGTATAGTATGAAAATAACACTTAAAAAAAGACATGATAAACATAAAATATTTTTAGAACCAATCACATTAAATCAAATGACATGTAAAAAATTAAAAAACAAGACCAACAATAAAATAGTAAAAATAAAATAAAAAAATAAACAAAATAAAAACACACAAACATACAAACTATAAGAAACAACCTATGAAAATAAACAAACACATTATTACACAATAAATTAAGTCTGTAGAATTTTAGTTTGAGCATTAAGATTAATCACACCTAATCTACTCCTTAAAGTGATAAACACATTAACAATGTTAAAAACTAGTGGTTTTGTCAAAAAGTTTGCAAGTTGATTCTCAGTAGCAACGTGATGCAATTCAATTCATCCCTTAGCTACGTGATCTCTAATGAAGTGATGCCTTATGTCTATATGCTTAATTCTAGAATGTTGAATAGGATTCTTTGAAATGTATATAGCACTAGTATTATAAGAAAAAATTAGAGTTAGGCCAATAGGAAATCCTAGGTCAATTAGTTGTTATTTTATCCAAAAAACTTGTGCCAAATAACTACCTAAGGAAATATATTCTTCTTCACTAGTAAAAAGGGCCACTGAATTTTATTTTTTACTGGACCAAAAACCTAAAGAGTTTCATATGAATTGACGAGTTCTAGATGTACCTTTTTGATCAATCCTATATTCTGCAAAATTTGAATAAAAAAACCTAATAATTTTAAAAGAAGTGTTGTGCTTAGGATACCAAATATCTAAGTTTTGAGTTCCCAAAAGATATCTCAGAATTCTTTTAATTCTCTCAAATGTGATCCATTTTAATAAGATTGAAATCTAGCATGCAAATAAATACTATACATGATATAAGGTATGCTAGCAGTCAAGTAAGGCAATGATCTAATTATTCCTCTAATTTACTTTTGATCAATAGATTTTTCCTAACGGTCCTTATACTACAATGAGGAAATCATTGGTGTAATCACTAGTCAAGCATTAATATAATTTGACTGAATTAGAAAAATTTTTTCCTCATTTCCCTTTTTTCTAAAACCAAGAAAATAACTCAAGTCACCCATCAAAATCATTTCAAATTCACCACTCATTATTTTAGAAAAATCATCATAAAGAATTTTATTAATAAATCGAACCATGGTATCATCAACATATATTTATATAATGAGCATGTCATAAACTGTCCTTTTCAAAAAGAGAGTAGTATCCACACTTCCTTTCATAAAAGACCTTTCTAATAAAAAAAATGCTTACCCTCTCATACAAGCCATATATGACTATTTTAGACCATATAATGCCTTTTTTTAATTAAAACATAAGATTAGGGAATTTAAAATTTTCAAAACCTAGAGGTTGCTCAACATAAATATCCTCTTTTATCACCCCATTTAGAAAGGCACTCTTAACATCGATTTGATACAATTGAAAACCTTTAAAACAGGCAAAGTCCTAAAAAAGCCTTTTTTCTTCAAGTCTAGCTACAGGGACAAAGGTTTCTTCAAAATAATTCCCCTCTATTTGATTATTCCTCTTGGCCACCAATCATTCCTTATGTCTAATAACAACTCCTTAATTATTTATTTTATTTTTGAACACCCACTTAGTTCTAATAACACGTTGATCCTAAGGCCTTTCAATTAATTATGAAATATCATTTTTTACAAATTCAATTAATTGTTCTTGCATGGCAACAATCCAAAATTCATCTAAAAGTGCTCGATTTATATTAGTGGGTTCAACTATCGATATAAAGGAAGAATGGTTCACTTTTTACCTGAGTCCATGCCTAGTCCTAACACCTTACTAGGTTCACCTAAAATTAATTTTTTAGGGTGATTCTTAAAAAATTTCCATTCTCTAGGTAAAGGGTTTTCTGATTCTATATTTTCTTCCAAATATGTCTTTCAAATTCCTTGGGAGATATTTTTAATATGATCTTCTTCCAACTTTGGATCTTCCAAAATGCTAGATTCATCAAACACAACATGTATGGTCTCCTCAACTATCGAAGATCTCTTGTTAAAAACCTTATAGGATTTACCAACACTTTAAAAACCAAGAAAAATTCCTTCAAAAGATTTTGCATCAAATTTTCCTAAAGTAGTTTTGGCATTATTATGAATGAACATCTTACATCCAAAAACATGCAAATGTGAAAGATTAGTGCTCTCCCTTGAAGAAGTTCATAGGGTGTCTCATTCAACATGGATTATATAATATTTGAAAAGTTTATATCTAATTCTCTTGGATTTTTAATAGAAAATTAATTTATAATTTTAACAAAATTTTGATTTTCTTTAAAATAACCTTTTCAACCATAATAACAAAATGCTAAAAAATTAATATGAAAAAATAAGAAAAATGGAAATTTTTGTTTTCTTTAAAATAACCTTCTCAACCCATAAGACCTACATCCACTCCCTGAAGACTCCCTCTTCAGGTATTCTACTATTACAAAAGTGATTCTTCTTTTGCCCCTATAACAAGGAGGAGAAGCCTTTATAAATTTCCTCTCTTCCACCAATCCCTGGTGCGGCAAAGTACAGTCATCCTTTCACTCTCTCTAAGTTTCGACAGAGTACCGTCATCCTTTCACACTCTCTAAGTATCGGCAGAGTATCGTCATCTTTTCACACTCTTTAAGTATTGATAGAGTACCGGATCTTCTCCAAAGATCTTCTCTCGAGCTACTAAAAAGAAATAGAAAGAGAAATGATTTAGCCTCAAAAGGAACAAATTGACATTGATTCTCCTAAAAAGTCACTTTATCTTCCACAATTAAAATGTTAGAAAAAATATTCTTAAAAACATTATGATTCCATCAATTTAAAACAAACTTGAGTCTTTTCAATTTAAACCATAATCTACTCATACCAGAAATAGAATTATCTGGATGTAAAGGAGCATGCCAATTATTCATAACCAGATCCATAAAGGAATCATGAAGAAGCCACATATTTTAGAATCTAAAATATGGAGAAAACAATCTTCTATTAGAATTAATTTTAATAAGAATCGAAGAATGATCAAAAAGTCCCGCTAAGATGTTCCACATTCGTAGAATCAAAAGAGTTCAACCAATTATTATTAAATAAAACCCAATCTAATATTTCCCACAAATTCCCACGATGCCAAGTAAACTTATGACCAGAAAAATAAATATCAATAAGGTTACAATCCATGATCATGTTATTGATGTCCTCCATAGAATTATAAATAGGGAGATACAATGAGGAAATCATTGGTGTAATCACTAGTCAAGCATTAATATAATTTGACTGAATTAGAAAATTTTTTCCTCATTTCCCTTTTTTCTAAAACCAAGAAAATAACTCAAGTCACCCATCAAAATCATTTCAAATTCACCACTCATTATTTTAGAAAAATCATCATAAAGAATTTTATTAATAAATCGAACCATGGTATCATCAACATATATTTATATAATGAGCATGTCATAAACTGTCCTTTTCAAAAAGAGAGTAGTATCCACACTTCCTTTCATAAAAGACCTTTATAATAAAAAAATGCTTACCCTCTCATACAAGCCATATATGCCTATTTTAGACCATATAATGCCTTTTTTTAATTTAAACATATGATTAGGGAATTTAAAATTTTAAAAACCTAGAGGTTGCTCAACATAAATATCCTTTTTTATCACCCCATTTAGAAAGGCACTCTTAACATCGATTTGATACAATTTAAAACTTTTAAAATAGGCAAAGTCCTACAAAAGCCTTTTTGCTTCAAGTCTAGCTACAGGGACAAAGGTTTCTTCAAAATAATTCCCCTCTATTTGATTAATCCTCTTGGCCACCAATCATTCCTTATGTCTAATAACAACTCCTTAATTATTTATTTTATTTTTGAGCACCCACTTAGTTCTAATAACATGTTGATCCTAAGGCCTTTCAATTAATTATGAAATATCATTTTTTACAAATTCAATTAATTCTTCTTGCATGGAAACAATCCAAAATTCATCTAAAAGTGCTCGATTTATATTAGTGGGTTCAACTATCGATATAAAGGCAGAATGGTTAACTTTTTTCCTAAGTCCATGCCTAGTCCTAACACCTTACTAGGTTCACCTAAAATTAATTTTTTAGGGTGATTCTTAAAAAATTTCCATTCTCTAGGTAAAGGGTTTTCTGATTCTATATTTTCTTCCAAATTTGTCTTTTAAATTCCTTGGGAGATATTTTTAATATAATCTTCTTCTAACTTTGGATCTTCCAAAATGCTAGATTCATCAAACACAACATGTATGGTCTCCTCAACTATCGAAGATCTCTTGTTAAAAACCCTATAGGATTTACCAACACTTTAAAATCCAAGAAAAATTCCTTCAAAATATTTTGCATCAAATTTTCCTAAAGTAGTTTTGGCATTATTATGAATGAACATCTTACATCCAAAAAACATGCAAATGTGAAAGATTAGTGTTCTCCCTTGAAGAAGTTCATAGGGTGTCTCATTCAACATGGATTATATAATATTTGAAAAGTTTATCTTTAATTCTCTTGGATTTTTAATAGAAAATTGATTTATAATTTTAACACAATTTTGATTTTCTTTAAAATAACCTTTTCAACCATAATAACAAAATGCTAAAAAATTAATATGAAAAAATAAGAAAAATGGAAATTTTTGTTTTCTTTAAAATAACCTTCTCAACCCATAAGACCTACATCCACTCCCTGAAGACTCCCTCTTCAGGTATTCTACTATTACCAAAGTGATTCTTCTTTTGCCCCTATAACAAGGAGGAGAAGCCTTTATAAATTTCCTCTCTTCCACCAATCCCTGGTGCGGCAAAGTACCGTCATCCTTTCACTCTCTCTAAGTTTTGACAGAGTACCGTCATCCTTTCACACTCTCTAAGTATCGGCAGAGTATTGTCATCTTTTCACACTCTTTAAGTATTGATAGAGTACCGGATCTTCTCCAAAGATCTTCTCTCGAGCTACTAAAAAGAAATAGAAAGAGAAATGATTTAGCCTCAAAAGGAACAAATTGACATTGATTCTCCTAAAAAGTCACTTTATCTTCCACAATTAAAATGTTAGAAAAAATATTCTTAAAAACATTATGATTCCATCAATTTAAAACAAACTTGAGTCTTTTCAATTTAAACCATAATCTACTCATACCAGAAATAGAATTATCTGGATGTAAAGGAGCATGCCAATTATTCATAACCAGATCCATAAAGGAATCATGAAGAAGCCACATATTTTAGAATCTAAAAGATGGAGAAAACACTCTTCTATTAGAATTAATTTTAATAAGAATCGAAGAATGATCAAAAAGTTCTGCTAAGATGCCCCACATTCGTAGAATCAAAAGATTTCAACCAATTATTATTAAATAAAACCCAATCTAATATTTCCCACAAATTCCCACGATGCCAAGTAAACTTATGACCAGAAAAATAAATATCAATAAGGTTACAATCCATGATCATGTTATTGATGTCCTCCATAGAATTATAAATAGGGAGAGGGCCCCCTATATGCTTAGACGGACAATCAATGGAATTAAAATCTCCCCCAATAATCCAGGGAAGATTACATAAACTATGAAATTGAATAATCTGCTCCCATAAAATCTTTCTAGTATAATGAGAAGACGTAAAATAAATGAAGGAAGCACAACATGGCATGTTATAACTTTCAATATTATAGTGAATGATTTGAGTAAAATCACCAATGACATCCACATGAACAAACTCTTTCCAAAAGATCCAAATTTTATTAGCAACATTTGACAATGCATTTTAAAAACCCAGAAATTTAGCAGTACTATGTGACTTATTAGATGAAATAAGAGGTTCAAGTAAGATAAAAAGTGAGACATTAAAAATACAATATAAGTTCTTACCTCTCACCTTAGAAGAAGAACAACCAATACCCCTAACATTCCAAATGATAGTATTATAGATAAAAAAACAAATTAATGGGAAGTATGCGAGCAAGTCGGACGAGGAGAGTTTAAAACAATTTTTTTAGGTTTCCTACCTCTCTTTCCACAACCTTTGGATAATCTAATATCATTATCATCTCTAGAAAAATATTTGTCCATTAAATTCGTATCCTCATTATTAGTAAAAACATCGCTATGATAATGTTCATTCTTCAATAGTAAATTACTTTCATTCAACAAACTAGAGTGCTCCCTAGAAAGAGGTAAAACCTCTTCACCGAAAAAAACATCACCTTCCACATTACTAACATTGTGAGCCACATTATTCCCAAATTTTAACACCTCAGGTTGAGAAGAATTTTGAGGCCCATATACAATTTGAACAATACAATCATCAGGCAAAGCTTTCTACCACAATACTTGCTCTAAGGGACAACGCTCCCTCATAACTAATTTCCCTTTATCAAGTCCACCATCCGCAAAGATCTCTTGATCTTTCTCCTGAATAACAATAGTAGAAGAATTAGAAACCAAATTAGTAGATATATTAGGAACTATTGTGGAAACCATATTAGTTAAATTTTTAGTAGAAACAAATGTAATCTTTTTAGAGCCATAAACATTAATAAGTGGTGAAATACTATCAAGCCTTTGCTCAAAAAATCATCATGCCCCGCAATATGTTCAAGAGCAATATTAAAAACTTATTTTGGGATAGAAATAGAAACATTATGAACCACCATATGATAACTCTACAGGACCTTAGAAACCTGATCCTCAATTACATGAGAAATATTTTGGAACACCATATCCTTCGAATTAGAGACATTTGCTTTCCCCACTTGAGCCAAATCTTCCTCATTATCATTAACATGTAAAGCTTTAGATGAGACTTTCTCCTTACAAAGATAAGGATGTAATAAAAAACATTCATTAATCCTATGGCCATGCATCTTACAATGAGAACAAAGAATAGGTAGGTTTTCAATCTCCACCTTTTGAAAATAACCATTCAATCAAAACCCAACAATATTACATTAGAATGTTTTTTAGAAACATTAAATCAACTAAAATCTCAGCCATCGAGGGGTGATATAAAGATGTGGTAGATTGGTCAGTTTGTAAAGGTCTACCAAACATCAAGGCCAATCTAAAAAGAATTTGTGAATTAAGTGAAGCCTTAAGTTTAGAAAGGAGATCCACATAGGTGAAATGGGAGACTCCTCCCACATATCAAAATCTAGTGACCAATTGAGTAATCTCATTTAACAACCATGAATGTAATACGATCTCTTGGAGAATATGGCTATAATCCAAGTCATTAGTAAGTTTTATAGCAATTTGATGAGAATCCAACAAACCGACATTAAAGGAGCCAAAAAGTTTAAGGCTTAGAAAAAAACATGCGTATCACATCAAGATTAGGATGAAAAAGAATGAATTTACTAACCAACGTAAACTCAAAAGGTGCTACATGCTACAAAACAACTGAATCCTCAATTAAAAGAGCAGGACAACCCTTATATGAAGATTGCACAAATTGAACCCTAGAGGATGAAGAAGAAGAACCCATCACAACATTCATAATTGAATGGGTCTTTTTGCTAGGGTCTGATGAAGCAATTGGTATGGATGACATCAGAGGCATAATCTCCCCCTCCCAAAAAAACCAAAGAAAAACCTCAAAACTATTCTACAAAAAACCACAAATAAAAACAAGAGAAGGTAAAGCATGAGAAAGGCGAAAGAAACTAGCCAGGAGAAGGATCCAGGATGTGAGAAGATAAAAACCCTATAATTGCCTCGAGATCACCCAGAAAACCAGAGCAGAGAAACCGAGCACAACGGCTAGGTTCAAGATGTTTAGTATGAAAATGTGTGTGTGTGTGTGTGTGGTCCCTAATAGATGACATGGAAATTTTTTTTTCTTTGCCAAAACAAACTTCTAATATATTATAAAAAGATAACTTTTATCTATTTTTTTAAAAAATGATCTCATAACTCAATAAAATAAGAATTATTCTAAAAATTCTTGGAAGATTAACATGATTACTTTATTCGTAACGGTGGCTACAAAAAGCTTAGTAGAGTGGATGGAACTAAATGAGACTGTTGTGAGAGACACATTATAGAGTGTAATGATTTAAAATCCATGTAATGGGTGAGGAAAGCTTATAGATTTAAGTGCATTCATGATTTACATAGTATAGGCACAAAGATGAATTATTGGTGTGATGTTTTCAATATGTTATCATTTGATCAAATTAATTGATGATGGTTAGTTGTTTCAATTTATGGTGTTCGAATGAAAGGAGGTTAATTGGTCAATGTGCCATGAAAGATAAATATCTCTTTCAAAATAATGTAATTAATTTCCTCAACCTCGCAGAATAAGCCAATAAAGGATTACTCATTATTTTAGCCATCGAAAGTCATATGATTAGCTCATCAGAGCTACTAGAGGTAATAGGAGCGAGGAAATAATTTATTTCCTATGATTTAACATATACCTTATAATGGAGAGAGTTTAAAATTTTATTAGAAAATTGATAGAATTTTCTTACATTTAGAGATCACTAGATCATTGAAAATTGCAATATAGATTGCCTGACATCTACTAACTTGAAGTAGGCATTAATTGTAGAAATGGTTCCTATAAGGTGACAAATTGGGTGATCATGGTGAGTGTTAAAGTAGATTGACCTTTAAAATTATGAGAATAAAGCTCAACACTGGTCTTCTAAATACATACAAAGATAGACAAGGACGATTATTATGCCCACATTTTTATTTATTTCCATTAGAACATTTACATTATAAATGGGAGGAACCTCTATTCCATATAAAATTATGAGAGAATCTTAATATGTGTAGCATATTACTTCAAATTCCGAGTTAATTAATATAATTTGAGTATCTTTTGATGTTTCTTCTAATACTTGAGAAATGATAAACAATAGTTATTATCTCATAATAGTTTTCACAACACTATTGAATTCATTCCAAGCCCATATGAATCCTTTAATCTTTAGGGTGGGTATAATCAAACTGGTCATGGAAGTACAAGCTCAAATATCTATTAAAAATCATGTGCTCAATTTATTCAATCAGGTGAAATTTTTTTTAAAAGAATTTCCATCAAAATTATAAAAATTGATATTATGTAAAATATCCTTCATCATTCTAGTTCTTTATGTTGATCATGACAATACTGAGGTGAATGAGGAGTGGTATCTCATTCCTTCGTTTGCTTCTATTTTATGCATTGGAGATGTCAAGTAGTCTCTTGAAGTTGGTTATGGCCTTTGTGGTCGAGCCATCAAAATTGTAAAAAGTAGAAAATGATAGCCTCATATATAGCAATTTTTATTTAGATTCATTGATAACATATATCTTTCACTATATGATAAATGCCTATTTCTCCATTTACCACCCAAAAATTCCCTAAATCCAACAAAAAATATTGCTTTTTGGTAGATTTCTTTTTGCTAACGAAATGCACGACAAAAAGTGGCCTACTCTGGAAATTATATACTGGAAAAATTTTTAACACTGTACTAGCAGAATTTTGACATAACCATGGAAGAAAAATGTTGAATTTTTATTCAAATTACCTAAAAATATTATGTTGGTAATTTTTAGAATTTTCTTTTTTCTTTTAAAATGGAAATTGAGCCATCCATTATAATTTCACTAGTAATATCTATTCAAATGTTTGATGACCAACTACCATAAATTTTTATGGCACCTGTCGACAAAAATTCTGGCAAAAGCTACTTTGGAAATTTTGCCAGTAATCTTGGAGGATAATGATTGTAAAAAATAGAACACCAAACTCATCATAACATCATTTTTTTCAATTTTCATCCAAAAATCCAATGAGAAATTAATGTAAAATAAAATTTATACATTCAAAGTTATTCAAAGTAGTTCATTTCAATATTTCTACACTAACATTTCAACATTGAAAAGAATATTAATGCTAAAGTAGTTACACATTCATATAAAAGCAAATGTTTACATACTTCTACAATAAATGTTCATTTCTTATACAAGAAAAACTTATCATAAAATTTACAAACACGTGTAGTCTAATTAGAACCTTGATCGTCATTCTCCTTTGTCAATGTTAGTTGCTTTCCACTAAATTGCCCCCCGTTTTTTACAACTCCTCCAATATTCAACTTAGCTGCACATGCATGTCAACTTATAATTTTCAAATACTTTCTTTCTCTAATTTCTAATATCCATATCACACATGATTAATGAAGACCAAAATATAAATAGATAAAATATTTTTCTCCATCTAATCATAAAAAGTTTACTTAATAACATAGAAGGAACTTCCGAATATCTTTTTAATCTCTCTAAAAGTATATTAGATATACAAAACATATCATGATAGCTTATTATAAATTTTATAGTTCAAGTGATATTTAACATAAAATAAAAAGTATTAGCTCCATGATGATTAGATATAAATACTATACATAAGGCTTGTATTATATGATTACGTCGATATGAAATAAAATAAAATTGAGGGTTAGCATTGGGAAATATATACTTTTAAAGCCTAAAATGAAAGCGCACAAATTAAAATAAAGAGATTTGAAATGTCTTGAAGTATCAAATAACATATTAAATAATAGGTTTGTACTCTATGTTTTTTTTTTAGTTTATTATCCTGATTAATCGTAGCCGAGATGGTTGTGTTATTTGGTTTTCATAGAGCTATAGGAGTTTTAGTACGTTGTTATTAGATTTATTAGCTTTCATAGCTAGTTCAATGAACTGGTGAAGAGTTGAGTGCAATTTTCAATGTCGTTTGATTTGCATTTTTGCTTACAATGTGAAATTAAAAAATTGAGATAATGACAATATGCATAACTCTAACTTTTATATAAGATAACATTTAATCCCCCAATATATAATAAAATGATTTTAATAGTAGACTCATTTAGATTGTTCCATCCACTCAACCTACATAAATCTTCTTTATATTCACTTACAGAACAAGCCCCTTGCATATATTGTTAATACTTAAGGTGAAGTATTTACTTCAAAATAGTGGAAGGGAAATGAGACCTCAAAATCTATTTCATCTCCTACCAACTACAAATCCATCATCTCCCTTCTCCTTGTCTCATTCTCAACAATGGTGCTCACCAAGCACTAGCACCTTCTCTCAACCTACAAGCAACATACTTCACTATTTTTCCATCTCAACCTCCATGTACTTATAGAAGATCTTAATGACACGTTCCTAGTCTTAATAGTATATGATGAGCAAACATCCATCAAAGAACAAAATCAATGCCATGGTATCATAACTCTGCACTGAATCAATATCATAAAGAGCATGTTGGAGATATAGAGTTTCTCTTTGATAATGGAAGAGTCATAATTTTTTTAATCAAACATACAAATGAATTATTTTAAAAAAAAAATTATCAATATTTCTTCAATAGTTATTTATAATTTTATATTCTAAAATTTTAGAAGGTTCAAAAATTAAGTTTTTTTTATATAAAATTATGTTTATATAATTGAAACTATATGATATATTAAAACATAAAAATTATTTCAAGTGAGAGCATTAGTTCGCTCATGCCCCCTTAATTCACAGTTTTATTTTACTATAGAAGATTAATGTTTTTGGAACATATCAATTGAAATCACTGATCAAATAAAGCAAAAAATTTCTTTAAGATAGTTCATAAAGGGCTTTAATGTCGATGACTTAGGCCCCACTTACTGAAGCCTAAGATGGAGATTAGAACTTTTTCTTTTATAGATGAACATATGCTTGAGAATTGTATAATAAATATGGATGAACTTACACATACATGATGCATATAGATAGTGGAGGAGTAAGATTTTTTTTTGTTGGGGCATAATATTTAGAAAAATAATTCTTTAAAGTTATAAAAATGTAAGTCACATAATTAATCATTATGCGGCACTCATTAATCTATTGGTTGGGAGATTTGGCTATAAACTAGAGGCCATGTGTTCTATGGTTATGTAAGTGATTAGTATATGAGAGACAAATGTTATTATGTTTGAGGAATATTGGATTGGTTGCATCAAAGGTTTAACATGCTAAGTTCTATGGGTTAATGGGTTGGCTAAACTCACAAGACATAAATGCTTCAATTTACAAAATAGAACCAATAATAAAATTGAGGACAAAATGAGAATAAAAAAGCTCGAGTTGAAAAAAAAATATTTGATAATTTTACTTTGTAAAGGTCTTACATTGAACAAAAATCATCACAATAAGCAATCATCATTATTTTTTAAGTATAAGCTCTTTTATGAAGAAAGATGACATTTTACCTTTGATAATCAAAATTCTATCCTCCAACAAATAATGTCATCATTCTCCCTTAGTTATAAAAAAAATATGTACATTTTAATGGTTTTTACAAACTCATATAAAGTTTCCTTTATTTGATATTTAATTAATTCATAAAATTTTGATTCAATTGAACCAATAATGACTACATTTATTTCCCCACATGCCCCAATTTTATTAACAATATGATGAAACATATTCATTCTATCTCAATTGATCCATCACTAGCTACAACCATTATTCCCAAAGCCAATTTGCGAGTTCCCCACATCATAGACTACATTGAACATGCGTTGTTGCATACTATCAATAATAACAATCTCGCTATCAACCCTATTTCCAACGATTAATAAGCACCATTGAGATTTAGTGGAACAAAAAGGTATCCCTTAGATATCCAAGTTAGCCGTCACTTCGCCTTCATAGAAAAAAGAAATATTTGGTAGTACCACCTATTGGATGTTAGTGAGGTCATAACATGTGTCAAGAATAAATAATGGAGGAGCCATCAGGTAATTGGTCTTTTTTTTTTCAGAAAATGCTATGTAGGGCGAAGTAGGCAGTGGGTGGCAAGCAACTAAATGGTGTGCTAGAGTCCAAAATAGTTCTAGGGATAATGAATATAGTCGGTGAAAGGTCAAGCCTTTCACCAATATAAAAAAGAAAGAGAGATTGACGAAGTAGAAGGTTGGCATTTTTGGGTTTGTTAGCATTGGTGTATACTTCACAGCAAGAGTTGGACTACATAGTTTGATATATCAAACTTTGTCGGGCCCTGATGGTAAACAATATGAGAATATATTATAATACAATTTAGATGTTTGGGATATAATTGAAAGATACCCACGATCAAGGCCTAAGAACCCATCTATGTGTCCATAATATCCGGTGTTACTATCTCCACATCCAAAGTGGAAATTTTGTATATTAGCATTGTTGAATTTTAAGGTGTCATTAATGAGGGATCCTTTAGTAATACATTCGATGGTGGTGAATGTGGAGACAGGTCAAGGTGTCATTTTAAGGAGTCATTTTAAGGTGTCATGGTCAGCATATCTTTGATCATAGAGACAGTTCAAGGTAGAAGAGCAACCAAATCGAGAGAGTTGGGTACAATAGTTGGAGATGCATTCGATGGTGGTGAATGTGGAGGATTGGGTTGGGTCATAAAATGGAATTTTTTTTTGTTATAACAATTAATGCAAGGGATATATTGGGTCCAAGTGAGATTGCTACTAGTGTCAAACATAACTGTAAAGTACTTGGTAGGGGTGCCAAGGCCAAAATTGATGATATAGGTGAAGATACCAAGAGAATGATAAAAAAAATTGTCCAAACTCCTACGAAAAGAGAGCGGTTAACAAGGTTGAGTTGGGCGGTGGTGTTTGGCATCCTGGTGATGGATGTAGTCAACACGGGCTTGGTTCTAACGGAAGAGATCCACATGTGATGGCTTGTACTGGCGTGTCTAAGATGAGCATGGGCCATGCTGGTGGACCACATTTAGCTTGGAAGGGCCCGTGCCTGTTATAATTTGAACAACTAATTAATGTAATTTATTGAGTTTTTTTTTTGCTTCACTTTTCAGCTTGTTATATCTTTCAAATGAGCTTATACTTGTGATATCTATAAAAAAAAGCGTAATTGTTGCATGATTTATTATTATTATAATTAGTTTATTAAAAGAATAATCTATAATAGGGTATTAAGAAATAATTGAAATTGCTCACAAACTTTTATTAGGAACAAAGCAGGAGCTACTCGGCAACAATAACTTGATGTCAATTACATGGTGTTCTTCAATAAGCTCTCGTGCTGATACTAAAAACTTTTCTCTATTAGAACCACAAAAATATATCTATTGAGAAGAATATAATGTGAGAATAGAGAAGTCCTCATGAGAACAGAACTTTTAAGATTTGCTTAGGATATCTTGGAGTAGACTAAGTGCTGGTGGGGTTTTATAGGTGGTGAAATATTGCATATAATTAGGTATTTATTTTAAAAGATAAGTCATTATTTTAAGGGAATATTAGGTTGTTGGAGAAGATATCAACTATGGGTTTTGGCCTATAAAGAAGGAAAGAACTGTCTATTTATTCGACTTGTTCAAATATTAACAAATTGCTATTTTTTTTTTTCAAGCTTAAGTTTGATTTGATGTTATAAATTAATTGCAATTTTTGTCAATCCAAATTTTGTAAAAGGTGTTTGCCATTGTATTTGGCCCTATGTTTGCTTAAGTAAAACCCTAATAGCTAATGATGAGTGTTAAAAAGTTAGAATATGCTTTTATCTTCCCCATGACATAAGTTGTTATTTTTTAAAGAAAAAAAAAGAACCCAAAAAAATTTTAAAGTATTCTTAGTGAGAATTTAGCTTAGGGCATAGCATAATTATTAATTAATTAATGGATTTTATATCCAAAAATTATATTTTAAAAAAATGGGTAACATATTTTATAAAATAGGAAATGCAACTAACATATAGAACAAATTTTTATCTATGTGCTTGGGTTCTAGTGTTTCATTCCCAATTTTTTTCCTTTAACATATGGTGTTGTGGTACTGTAGATTCGAGTTGGAGATGGACAGAGAGAGGAGAAACGCAGTGCTCTAGATCTCGATGCTATTATAATTTTAGTTATACTACAAACATATAGTGGAGTCTCATGGAACTCAAAACCTGGCGTAGTAATGTTACAAATGGGGATGAAAATTATGGCTTGTTAAAATTTTGAATGACCAAAATCCCATCTTGAACCCAACTCAAATTATTTTTAGTTTGGGCTAATCCATTTGTTATACGGTTCATGTTCATGTTTGTAATTTTGTCCCATATGTAAAATTGGTTTAGGTTTGAGTATTCTTAAAAACTCGAGATAAACATATATTGTCTTATTTTTAATCTCGAGTGATTGGTCTCATCACTCAGTCACTACATCATCATGTCTGACTCACTACATCATCATGTCACTCACATCACTCACTTATTACTATATAGTCATGTCACCACTGCCAAGCTAACACCATCCTTCCCATGTTGTTGATATCGCAGTGGCACCATCCCACCCACATTGTCATTGCCGCCTGTCGCCGTCATCCCGGTCACATTATCGTTGCTTGTTGACAAGGGCGTTATTGCTACCCTCATGGATTAAGTCAGGTTAACCTGGTAGCCTTCATGAGCCTGGTCTAGGTTCACAATCCTGACCCATTTGCAAATTTAGGTCGAGTTTGTGTCAACCCGTTTGAATCCGGGTCAATTGGGTTGGACTTAAGTCGACCCGTCAACCCATTTTCTCACCCTTACAGATAGTTTTATTTCTCGTTTTTGTTTTTTAACTTGTAGTATTATGCCCCTTTATTAGTTTTTTTTTTTATCTATTGTGTGTAAATAACAAAATAAGGAATAAAGATAATATTTCTGACATTAAATTTTTCTATTTTTATATCTTTAGTATTTCAAAATTTTCAACATTTAATCTTGACTTTTTTCTACTGTATTTTCTCCTTATTATTTGTAGATTGTAAATGGGTTACTTTCCCTACACAATCTCCTGAACGAAAATTTTGCTTAAAATAAAAGACTCTATTTATGTGGGAAAAGGCAAATTGTAAATAGAAATTATTAAGGCACTTAGTGCAATTCACCAAAATAGATTCATCACATTGATAGAAATCTGATGCAATATTGTATTATGAAAATATTTCAAAAAAAAAATAAAAAAACAAATTGTAGTAAAGATTTAAGATAATTAGTTTTATTTAACATAGATTAAATGGAAGTAAATAAAAAACTAAATATAAGAATTCGTATTACAAAAATTTAAATTATATTTTCTTTGATAAAAAGACAAAATTACTAATTTTTTCCCTATAAGAAATTCTAATTGTTAACAATGTTAGTAAAAAATATTATTATTTTTTAAACTTGAGGAAAATAAATAAGTGCAAATAATTTAAAAAATAGAATATATATTTAGAAATTTCTTAAAATTTCTTAACATCGATCAAAAGAGTGGAAAAAAATGATCTTCTTACGATTTTAAATCGAAAGGGGATTAATCTTGAAATGAGCCATTCCTTTATGCAAGCAACAAAAGAACATTTTGTAGAGAACAGGCGGATTGTGCACTATTAATTAGTTGAAAAAGTTTAAAACTTATAAGGTAGTGAATTTGCATCAAAAGAATTGCTAATTCAAAATTATAAAAATCAAAAGGATAGACATAATATAATGTGTTACGAAACAAAGTGATGAGGGCCACGGATAATTAAAGTATCAAATACTATAATTCAAAGAGTTGGCATTTTACTTGAATCAATCTTGGAAGAAAACATCTAAGATAGCCTTGAAAATTTATTACAAAAGAAGTCAACCAACATAATGAGGCACAATGTTATAAAAATTTACTCTTGACAGAGGCCCTATTAAAAATAAATAATAATAAGATTTCTTCCTTCTACTACTTTATAAGTATGTGCATATACAATTAATAGAGGAATGAGTCAAAAGACTTTTTAGTATTTCCACAGTTTGTAAGTAATAATTATTTATCACCATTGAGAAATGAAATATCAATAATCAAACCATTTTCACTAAATTACACATTACTTTATAACAAATGATTAGTACAAAAGAATTGACCATTTCAACATAAAAGAAATCTATTATTATTAATTTTTTAAATCGCCTAAAATATAAATAAGAACCATTTTTCAGTTCAGGTTATAACATACAAGCCCATCCTCTCATCAGCTCCTCTTTTGTAAATAACAAATCATTATTAAAATGACAACAACTTTTTATGTTAGCTAAAAAAAATGATCATATTCATATGCAACAACAACAAACAAATAGCAAGACTTCACAGTCACGAGTTGATTCCACTACAATTATTAGCTAAAGACAAAATGAATATTAGATCAAAAAATATGTAAAGAAAGAAGTAATAAAAGAATAAAAAATTCATTAGAATCATAAATAGTGAAATTTCATAAATTAACCATGATGAAATCATAATCTAAATGCCTAATAAAGCTTTCCATAACTTTATTGAAAACCCACAAACTTTCGAGAAACTCATAATATAGTCATAAATTTACATTTAAAATTAACAACAAGTTCTATAGATTTATTGTACATTTCCAAGAAACTTAAAAAAAAATCATCACAACTATTGATTGTGTTGACATGCAAGACATATTTTTTAAGTGTAATGTTACATATGATGAAAAAAACTTAGAAGATAAGGATTTATGAATTACCCAAAAACAAAATGAGCATGTCATTTGTAAAATTAATGATGGCTAAATTTATTATTAAATGATGTTTTTGGAAGATTAATTGACACCTATATATATAACCAATCTATACACATACAATTGCTAATTTTAGCCAACAAAATTAATTAAAACATTTCCTACATGGAATTTGGAAAGAAAAAAAAAATCATTTAAGCTTCATATGTTGTAAATAAATAGCACTTAATCTATATATCTCTAGTTTATTTACAAAGCCAAGAAAACATTATAGAACATGTTACTAATTTTTCCATATATTATAAAACAAAAAATTATATAAATCTACCAATTTAATAAAGAATTTATTTTCTATATAAGCATCATATGGACTGACCATGAGTTAATTAGGTTTTGAGTTTTAGAATCCTTACATTCTAGGTGGTTGTAAAAAGGACATAAGGATTGGCTTGTTTATAAATTGTAATGCAATACATGACAATTGTCATTTTATTCATCTTCATGATAAAACTTATCATATGATGACATATTCTCCAATCATTTTTGGAATTTGTGAAAATAAATATATTATGCATGCAACCACATAAAAGAAGTTATTAGAAACAATCACTATTATGAGATGCTATACAAACTTTTATAATTAGCACCGATATTTATTTAATTATTTATATTTTGCCCACCCATGGAAGATCAAATAACGAGATAAATTTGGTTAGAAAGAGATAAAATAGTCCTTTGAGAGGGAAAAAATCTGATTAGCAAAGTCAGCCTTCCATCCTTGCTTGAGCATAACAAAATAAAGCCAAATCCTACAACATTTCATTCATTCATCCTCTCCAAGCTAAATCTTGAGCTTTCAATACTACTAACTTAATTTGGTAGAGGCAGTGTGGGTCTTTATATATCGACAAATATAATGAAAAACACCATGAAGTTTCCATTATTAAATCTGTTGGTAGTCTCATCGCTATTTCATTTGAGTTCTAGTTCGTTATAAATTTAGCCAGAAAGAAACATTTTTCTTGTAGTATTTTCCTAACAACCAAAATGTTCTTTTAATTGTGTTCTGGCCCTTTCAAATGATTCATATGCTTTCTATGGTAATGAAAATTAAGAATCATTCTAATTTTTTCACAATATAAATTGGAAGTTTTTTAAAAGAATAAACATAATAAAAAGAGCTCCAACTTCCAATATATTATAAAAAACCAAAAATTACAAGTCAAGATTAATGAAGAATCTTTCAGAATAAAATATGAACCAATAAAAGAATTCAAGATGAATCTGAACCAATACAAGTAGAAATCTAAGAAGCATCCAATCCATCTGTTGCCTCACTCTTATCTAATTCAAATCCAGCATAAGTAATCTAAACCTCTATGAAGATGATAATATCAAGGAAAAAAATAATTGTTGTAACCATAGTTTAATTAATCTTTAAATAGAATTAGTATCTATGTATCTTCTACTCCATCTCCATAATAACCTGAGATAATGACCACACTCCAAATTGTTGTATATGATGTTATTTAGTCACCTAATATATCATGCTATGATTTAAATATGGGATTCATTGAGATTGTTCCATGCACCAAACTACAGAATTCTTCTATATATTCACTTACAGAATGAGCCCCTTGCCCACAATGCTGATATTTCAAGTAAGGTATTTTATCAAAATAAGTAGGAAGAAAATGAGCCCTCAAATGCTGCTTCATCTTATACCAACTCCAAATCCTTCATTTCCTTTCACTTTGTCTCAATTGAAGCAATTGTGCCCAGTAAGCACTGTCACCCTTTTTCATCCTATAAAAAAAAAAAACATACTTACTTGTTTGTCTGGTTTAACCTCCATGTACTCAAAGGTCTCTTGTTCTAGTGGTCTTCGATGAGCAGACATCCATGGCAGAAAGAAATAAGTGCAATGGTATCATAAAGTTGCTCCAAGTCAATATCATAGAGTATTTGTTGTTGCTCCAAGTCATTTTTTTAATTGGATAGAAAAATTAGTTATTTTAAAAAGTTTCTCCATATTTATTCAATAGTTATTTAAATTTATAAATCTAAAATTTTAGAGGGTTCAAAATTTAAAATTTTTAATAAAAATTTTGATATACATAATTGAAATTATATGATATATAAAAACTTAAAAATTATTTCAAGTTAGAGAATTAGTCTGCTCATGCCCCCTTAATTTACATTTTATTTTACTATAAAATTATATCACTTCAGATGAAGTGTGAAATTTCATTAAGACACTTTGGAAAAGGCTTTAATATCGATACCTTTGGCCTCACTCACTGAAGCCTAAGCTGGAGATTAGAACTTTTTTTTTTTAAGGATGAATGTATGTTTTAAGAATTGTATAGTAATTATTGATTAACATACATGTACGTGATGCATGCAGATAGTGGTGAAGGCGTTAGTCCGCTCATGCCCCTAAATTTTCCCTTTTATTTTACTACAAAAGTTTATGTGTAACAACATTTCTTTGTGCTCTGCTTTGAGGCAATTTCTAGGCGATTTTAGGGTTCTTCTTCGTGCGGTGGAATATGGTCCTTCTAGCTTGGATTTTTTATTTATTCCAATTGTTCTCAGTTGCTTTTCTCTATTTTTTTCTTTTTTGTGTGTTGATTTTGTATTTTTCTTTGTTTTTTTTTTGGGAGGGTTGATGACGACTCCGTCATCATCGAACCCATCCTCCTCTCTTTTTGAGAGGAAAACATGACCTTTCAAAGATGTTCTTGTCTTCTTCTATGAAACTTAATTTTGTTCATTTATCATTTAAGGGTTGTCCAGCACTTCTCTTTGAGGATTCATTTGTTGAACAATTAGCTGCTTCTTATGCCTTAACTTTGGTTGGTAAATTTTTGATAAGAAGACATAATCTTGATGTCATACATAAGTTTTTCATTAACTTAAAGCTTTTTGGTTCATTTCACGTTGGATTACTTGATCAAAGGCATATTGCTATCCAACTTCCTAATGATCTTGACTATATCTATATATTTCCTAGAATGCCATATTATATTCATGCGTGTTAAATGCATTTACTAAAATGAACTTCGGATTTTCATGTTAGGGAGGAATCACCTATAGCTCCAGTTTGGATTTTGTTTCCTAATTTGAGATTGCATTTTTTTAACCATCAAATTTTGTTTGGGATGGCTTCTATCTTTGTACATCCATGACAAACTAACCAAGCTACGACTTTGGTGTAGAGGTCATTTATTGCTAGGGTGTTGGTTGAATTGGATGACTCTAAGAAACATCCAAGTGAAATCTGGATTCGGTTCGAAGTAAAGGGCTATTTTCAAAAAGTTGAGTTTGAGAATTTACCAATATTTTGTTCTTTCTATAAATGCACGGGCATGCTATGAATGACTATTTTTGGAAACACCCTCACATTTGTAAAACTACGAATTCTTTGAAACAAGCAGATGGGGTGGTGTTTCAGAAAGATATTCTAACTCCTTTATGGGATAATACCTCCAATCCCTCTCAACTTGCTGAGGTTGCATTGGTGGAAACTGACATAGAACCTCTATAAGTAGACACCAATGCTATTTTCACCACTGTCACTATGACTCATGATTAGAGAGATGCCTTTAACACTTTAAATAGTTATACCAATGCTTGTGAGAATGTTGTAGCCCATGATTTAACCAACTTAGAAACTTAAAAGGATTTTAATGATGGAACATCTATTTCTTTCATTATTAATCACAATGTGTCTGGTCTTAATGATATTATGATTTCTAATCCTTTGAATGTTAAGGATTGTGTGAAGGGAACTAATGTTGAGGCTCAATTGGTCATCCTTGAAGGTGACAGGAATGATATGGCCTTAGAGGATTGTGAATTTATTTCTATGGATGAAGAATGCCCTAATACCTTAAGGGAACAACAAAATGATAGTAGGACTCCTTCAACTTCAATTTATAATAGTGATGCTTTTACTGATACTGAGGATATTAATATTGCTGCCCATTATTTTGCTAGGGATGATAATGACACTAGTTTTATTAAAGTTCATAGTAAATGAGGGAGGAAACCAAAGAATATTTCTTTACAACCTCCTAGAAACACTCACTTGAATACTTCTCATTAATTTTTTTTAATATTTAGTACTATTATTTTGAGTGTGTGGGCCATTGGTTGCCCTTCGTCTACAATTCGTGCTAAGAATTTATGTCATGTTCATAATATTTCTATTCTTGTCCTACTTGATCTACTTATCTATGCTTCTAGGTTGTTAAGAACCTCTCGGTCTTTGGGTTTTAATCATTCTATTTGGAATGTGACTAACAAAATTTGGGTGCTTTGGAGAAATCTGATTAACATAGATGTTATTGGTGATTTTAATCAAGTCTTTCATTGTAAAGTTGAGGCCCTTCATTTTTATTATTGTGCCTATTTTGTGTATGCTTCTTCTTCCCTCTATATTAGAAAGATCCTTTAGGATCAACTTATTAATTTTTATAGTATTTCTAATTTACGTTGGTTGGTTGGTGGTGATTTTAATGCCATCACTACTCCATCTAAAAGGTCCTTCTTATTGCCCTATGAAAAGTTTTAATAATATTATTTTGACTTACAATTTAATAGATATTGGGTTTGTTGGTAATAACTTTACTTGTAACAGGGTTCACTTATGGCAAAGGTTTGATCGTGTGCTCTTTAATAATTCTTGGCTTGTTTCTATTAACTCCTTTAATATACAGCACCTGAGTAGAACTTTGTATGATCATTCTCCTCTGCTTATTACCATTAAATTTAGGTGTTTTAATTCTCCCTCTTAATTCAGATTAAAAAATATGTGGTTAATTAATGACTCCTTTTTTATGTTGTTTAAAATAATTGGCAAGCTCCTTTACACACTTATAACTCTATTTTTGGTATGAATAGACTTTGGTTTAAGATTAAAATGTTGAAACATGTTTTGAATTGGTGGAATCATCATGTTTTTAGAAATTTTTTTTTCTAATATTTTACAAGCTGAACAACTAGTGAGTCTTATTGAGATTTTGTGTCAAAATGACCCCACTGATACTAATTTTACTCTTTTAAAGATATCCAAACTAGATCTTTTTAATTTCCAAGTTCAAGAAGAGGTATTTTGGGAACAAATAGCTACTGCTAAGCACTTGGTTGAGGGTGATAATAATATTAAGTACTTCCATGCCTTAACTAAGAGAAAATGATTAAAAATAATATCAATAACATCCAAAGGGAGGATGGTTCTTATTTTGACAACCTTGTGGAGATTGCTAATTTAGTGGTGCTTCATTTTCAAAACCATTTCAATAAAGCTTTCAACCCTTTTCATGTTCTGGATCGCTCTTTCATTCCCAACCTTTTATCCATTGAGGATAATGCCTCTCTTTCTATGCCTCCCTCTTTGGAGGAGGTTAAAGAGACTCTATTGGGAATGAATAGTGATTCTATGGCATGGCCTGATGGTTTTATGACTCTTTTCTTCCAAAAAACTTGGCACATTATTCATATTTTTGCTTCTATTTTGGATTTTTTTAGATGGTAATCCTATCCCTGTGTTTTTAACTTCTTCCTCTTAAGTACTTAGTCCTGAGAACAATTCTGTTCAAACTTGAAATGACTTTGTCCTATAAGCTTTTGTACCTTCTTCAACAAATTCGTCTCTTAAATTTTTATGAATCATCTTACTTCTATTCTTCCTAAAATTTTTTCCCCTTATTCGATGGTTTTTGTGAAAGGTAGTGCTATCACGAATAATATTCTTTTGGCTCAAGATTTCTGTCAAGATTTGGATGTCCGGGTTATAGGGGGGAATGTGATCTTGAAACTTGAAATTGCTAAAGCTTATGAAAATATTGATTAGAATTTTAATTACCATATCCTTGAGGTTTTTGTTTTTAGCTCTATGTTTATTATAAACTTATTAAGAGTTTTATTGAAGGTGTTTATTTTTGTATCACTTTCAATGGTTCTAATCATGGATTTTTCAAGTCTTCTCATGGTTTAAGGCAAGGTGATCCTATTTCTCCCGCCCTTTTTATTATTACGGCTGAATTTCTTTCTAGGATTTTCTCTAATTTGTTTGAGAATAATCCTCGACTCTATTTTAGAACTTTGGGGGAGTTTCCATATATCCAATTTATGCTTTGTAAATGACTTTATTATCTTTACCAATGTGACTATTAATAAAGTTCATAAAATTATGGAATTTTTTCATCATTTTGAGATGGTTAGGGGCCTATGTTTTAGCAATAATAAAAGTTGTATTATTTCTTTGAAGATAATTTCTAATGATCGTATTTTAGCTATCAAACATGCTACTGGTTTTACCCATTCTAACTTGCCCATCAAGTATCTTTGTGTTCCTCTTTCTAAAGGTAGAAGAAAGACTTTTTATTTGATGACCTTATTGCTTCTGTCCATAATAAGCTCTTTTCTTGGGACTCTAATTTTCTAAGTTTTGGTGGTAAAGTTACTCTGATCAAAAGTGTTCTTTGTGCTTTACCGATTTATAGTTTTCAAACTATTTTTTTGACTCATGCTGTTTGTAATAGAATCCACAAGATTATTAGGAAATTCTTTTTTGAAAGGCACTTCTTCTACTTCTAAAATTACTTGAGTGGCTTGGGAGAAGTGTTGTGGTGTTCTGGCTTAAGGTGGTATTTGTTGCAAGAATTTACATGACCTTGCTAAGGCATTCTCCTTTAAACTTTGGTATAATTTATGCACTAAAGAGAATCTTTGCGCTAATTTTATGATTTCTAAATATTGTGTTGGCAAACATTTGACTAATATTTCTTCTAAACTTGGGGATTTTAAAGTTTGGAAAAGGCTCTGTAAGGTTAAATGGGAGGTGGACCCTTTATTTCTTGGGGACTTGGTAAAGGCAATATTTTTTTCTTGCAAGATAGATGGTTAGGTAAAGATTCTATTGACTCTATCTTGAATTCTACCTCTACTGTATCGATCAAATTTAATTCTTTCTTTAATGATAATTATTGGGACTATGATAAGCTTTCTAATATGATTCCTGAGTGTATCATCCATCATATTTTAAATGTGCATATTAATACTATTTCCAAAGATATTATTTTAAGTGATTTATCCAAAGATGGTGGTTTTCACTTAAAGAATGCTTGGTATTCTTTTAGAGATAAAGGAAATATTAATAATATTTTTACTAATATTTGGCATAAGAACATTTCATCTACTATTTCAATTTTTGTTTGTAGAGTTTTACATAGATTTATCCCTACATATGAGAATCTCATCAAAAAAGGCTTCATTTTGGCTTCCAAGTGTCAATGTTGTTATCACATGGAGAATATGCATCATGTTTTTGTTTTTGACCCTATTGCTATTAGAACTAGGGTTTATTTTGATGATTTGTTTCATTTGAATCGCTTTAATGTTGACTTTTCCCTTAAATCCTTACTTAAGTCTTGGTTTATTAATACTAAAGGCCACATTCACAATAATATTCCTTCCCTTATTCTTTGGTTTCTTTGGTTGGAAAGGAATAACTCCATTTTCAATGGTGTGTGGATGAACCATCATAATGTTATTCATAGGGTGAAGTATAAGGTTTTAGCTCTTGTGGCTATTAATTTGCTTAATATTAAGAGTTTTAAAAATTGCTATTTTATATGTACTACTTTAGGGCTTAACTTGGAGGGTGCTCCTTCTACTAAATATCTATTGGAATAAGCCCCTTCCTAATTTTTTTAAACTAAATGTAGATGGTGTTATTTTTTATTTAGCTGTTGGTTCTGGTGGAATTATTAGGGATAGTAATGATTGTCTTATTGTTGCTTTTACGGGACCGGTTCATAATGGTAAATCTTTTACTACACTTATTATGGCCATTCTTTATGGTATTCAATTGTGCATCTCTCTTAACTTAACTAATTTGTATATTGAAGTTAATTTTGGTATTAATATGTAACATTTTAAAGCGGTGGAGGATATGTGCTGCACCCTAAATATCTTCTATCATGTTAGAGAAATTAAAAAACTGCTACTATTTTTGAACTCATTTTACAATGTTAGTAAGGAGGGTAATTCATGTGCCTATTTTCTTGCTAAGTGGGGTTGTAGTCTTGGCTATTTTACTGATGCTAATTCATTTACTTTACCTTGTCCTCTTAGTGGCTTGATTGACCTGGATGTGTGTGGTATTCCTTATGTTAACTCTTAATTATCTATTTTGTTGGCTGCTGCACTTGTTGGTTTTATCCCTCTACCCGTGTGTTAGCTTGGCTTTTTTATTTTTCTAGCATTCCCTGTTACACCTGCTAGACTTCTGTGGTATTATGTTTCTTTCTAGATCTACCTGGTGCTTCTTTTATGTTGTCTGGACCATTTCTGGCCATCTTTTCTTTTGTGATTATTGCTGGAAGTTTTGTTTCCCTATAGATGTTTGGATGTTCTACAAGATTGATTCTTATTTTCTGTTGGCTAATAATCTTTTCATCCTTTGGGGATTTGTTTACTGCTTTATTTGAACCTAGTAACCCTTCTCTAATTTTTGGGTTTACTGTTTGCTGTTGGCAATTTTCTATGTATTCTTGTTTAGTTGCTGTCTTTATGGATTTGGACTTGAGCAATGATTTCTTTGGTTTTAATGCTGAAGGTCTTTCCCATTGTTGCTTTCCTACATTTGTTTTGTGGGGTATTGGGGGTAATTGTGGTGGTATGGCTGGGTTTTATTCATTTGTGGATACTGCTATTGGTTGGTGCTTTGCTTGTAAGTGGCTGTTATTTTGTGGGTAAGGTGATTTGTTCTAGTATTTTGAATAACCCATGCTTTGTTCTGATCCATTATTGTTTTTGTACCTTTCGGTTCAGGGGTGCTAGGCATAACCATACATTACTAGCTGAAGTCTCTTATCTTGTTGATGATGCTGGTGGCTGGATTGATGTCTATAGCTAGGTGTTGAGCCCTTGGTTTTTGCTGTGCCTATTATTTCTCTGTATGGAGTGGTCTACTATGGTTATTTCTTTTGGGTTTCTGGATAATCCATGCTATTCTATTGAGGATCTTATGTTGTGCTAGTGGGCTTTATCCATGGTAGTTTTGGTTAAACCTGAAGGTAGGATTGAGTGGCTTGTAAAATGTCCTAATGAGGCTTGCTATTTTAAATGTATTATGCGCTCTTTAAGTCTTAATCCTAAGACTGGCTATATTTGGAACAAAAATTTCTTTGGTTTCCTTTTTACTAGATGCTATTCCTTTTATTGTTATTATTTAACAAATGTTTTATCGTAGGGCTGTCTTCAAGTTTTTTAGCAGAATGATTGAGCTTTACAACAATCATACTATCTTTCTTTTTTGGATGCTTGTCTCTAGCATCGTTAGCATGTTACAAGGGTGCCTTTTATTTTTTAGTAGCAGAGAAAATTGGCTCGTAGGTTTTCTTTTGTTTTGTTTTGTAGCTCGTAAGAGCATTAGTGAGCTGATGGTATCCTATAAGGACTCTATAACTATTTATTTTTTATTAATGCGTAGGCCCCTTTGTGGGTTTCAATTAAAAAATAATAATAATAAAAGCTTAATGTGTTTGGAACATAAAAAATTATATAATTTCAGATGATGTGCAACATTTTATTAAGATGCTTTGGAAAAGGATTGCATGTCAATGCCTTTTGCCCCACTCACTAAGGTCTGTGCTGGAGATTAGAATTATTTTTTTAAGGATGAACATAGGTTTGAAAATTGTATAATAATTATGGATGAACATACATATATGTGATGTATGTAGATAGTGTCAGAGCCATTATTATTTTCGTGTGGGGGCATATTATTTTGGGAAAAAATTATTTAATATTTTAAAAATGTAAATTACATAGGTGGTCATTATGTAAATCTCATTGATTTGTTGTTTGGGAGCTTTGGCTATCAACCAAGGGTCTTATGTTCTATGGTTTCATAAGTGATTTATATGCGAGTTTACCTAAATTAACCTAAATGTTCCCATATTTAAGGAATTTGTTATTAGTTGCATAAATGCTTAAGGTTTTAACTTGTATGATCCAATAGATTGGCAAAACTCACAAGCCTTAAATGTTTCCATTTACAAACTAGAACACGAAAATTGAAGCAAAAAAGAGAACCTAAGGGGTTAAGTTGAAGAAAATATTCTGATGATTTTACTTTGTAATAATCTGATACTGAATAAAAATCATCACAATAATCAGTCTTTATTCTTTTTATGTATAAGTTCTGCTATAAAAAAATTACTTCTACCTCTGGTTATTGAAATTCTACCCTCCAATAATTCATATCATCATTACTTCTTAATTATAAAGAAATTAAGCACATCTTAAAGGTTTTCATCAACTCATATAAAGTTTCCTTCATTTGATATTTAATTATTTTATAAATTTTTTATACAACTAAACATTTTTTCATGACTACATTTATTATCCTAAACTACTCCTTTTTTATAATCAACATGACAAAACCTATTCATTTTAGCTACATCAATACATTGCATTTAACCCTATCAATTCAATCGATCCATCACTAGCTATATCCATAAGTCCCAAAACTAATTTTAAAGTTCCCCACATCATATACTACTATGAACCTATGTTGCTTCACATTACCAATGATCATCATCTTACTTTTATCGTTATTTTTAGTGACGGTTAAACACACTTGAGAATTATTATCCATGACATCTAAGTTAGCCATCACTGAGCCATCATATATCAGTAAAATCTATGGAACCAACACCATTGAGTTGCCAGTGAGGTCATATATTGTGGCGAGATTGGACAGCGGTAGCTCCATTAGGTAATTAGTCATTTCTTATTAAAAAATGTTACAGAGGATGAAGAAGGTAGTGGGTGGTAGGTGGTTAATCACTATACCAGAGTCTAACATGGGTCAAGGGCCACTGAATATAGTACATGGAAGGGAAAGCCTTGTACCCCAATATAAATGGAAATGATCTTGAGGATGTAGTTGGATGGCAGGTTTAGATTGATTAGCATCAATGTATACTTCACACTAGGGACAGAGCTACGTAGTTTGAGATATCCAATTGTGCTAGACTATAATGATAGATAATATGAGAATAACTTGTCATATAATTGAGTTGTTTGGGAAATAATTAAAAAATCCCACCTCCCACCCCCCGCAGCCAAGGCCTAATAACCCATATGCTTGTCCAAAATTGCCGTTATAGCTATATTCATAGTCATAGTGAAATTTATTTATAGTACCAAAGGAGAATGTAAATGTTTCATGAATGAGGGAGCCATAAGTATAAAAATCATTACCATATTCTACCTCACAGAGATAGGTGGAGGTAGTGGAGAAACAAAATAGATTGAGTTGGGTATAATAGTTGGAGTTTTATGAGATGCAAGTGAAGGTGGATGACTAGGTTTGGTCATAAAATGGGTCTTTTTGGTCATAGTAGTTAATGAAAGGGACATAATGAGTCAAAGTGAGATTGCTATTGGTGTTGAACCTAAATGAGAAGGACTTGGTAGGGGTGCCTAGGCCTATGTCGATGATATAGTTCGAGTACTAAGAGAACAACCAATGTTTACTAGGACTTGTAAAAAGCAAATTGTCGATAGGGTTGACATGAGAAATTGGTTTGGTAGCCCAATGATGGATGTATTCGGTGCGAGATTTGTCCTAAAAGAAGAGTTCCACATGGAACATCATCTCCTTGGATGATTAGCGAGAGAAATTGCTAAAACATGGACCACATTGAGCTTGGAAGGGATCAGGCCTATCACAATTTCAATAGCTAATTAATGTGCATATTGAGTTTTTTTTTTTTTCTTTTGCATCCCATTTAAGCATGTGATATTTGTAAATGGGCTTTATCTTGTGACTTCTATCAAATAAGCTTAATTTCTTCATGATTAAATATTATTCTAGTTAATTAATGAAAAAATTCTCCAATAAGGGATTAAGAAAGTATTAAAATTGCTTACAAACTTTTATCAGACATGGAGTAAGAGATGCTCGGCAACAATGACTTGACATCAATGACATGTTTTTCTCTAGCAAGGCCTCACATTGACGCTAGAAAATTCTTCTCTATTAGAAGAAAAAAATATTAAGATATAGAGAATAATATAACAAGAGAGTAGAGAAGAAGAAGTTGGCGTGATAATAGAACTTTGGAGCAATGCTTAAGATAAGCTCTGCTTAGGATAATTTGGAGAAGTAACCAAGTGGAGGTGGGGAATTATAGGAGGTAAATTATTACGCATTGATGTTGAAGCAATTTAATTTCATAATAACAAAAAAAATCAAAATTATGAACCATACAGTTAATCACAGAAAAACTAAAGTGTGGAAAATAATATGAATAAACACACTAGAATTTATAGTGTTTCGATCTAACCAGACCTATGTCTGAAAGTTCGTTAGGGATGTTAAGCCCTATAGAACTGGTCCAAAGCTAACAAAGAGAGGTGAATTGGAAAACTTTAAAACAAAAGATAAAACTTCAACCAAAATCACAACAAACGAAGTGCGAAAGAAAAATAAATGCGGAAGCGATAATAAGAAAAGAACACACCGGATTTATAGTGGTTCGGTCAAACCTTGACCTACGTCCACTCCTTGGAGGCACCCTCCAAGTATTGCACTAAAATCGTGACTCTCCTTTAGCCCCCACAGCTAGGCGGAGAAGCCCTTACAAAATAACTTCCACCTTCCCCGATGCGGCGGAGTCGCCGGGTCTTTTGACACCAAAGAGATCTTCTTCTTTGGTGAACTTACCTCAAGACAAGCCTTAAATCCGATGGTACTAAGGTGCGAGTTCGCCGGAGCAACCGTGTGGATGACCCACCACACTCCCTTGAGTTCCTCCCCCTCACAGGATCTTCTCCCTCTCAAACTCCACCCTTTCCCCTCTCCCTTTCAAGCTCTCTCTTCAAGTTTCCCCCACAAGAACTAAGCTACAATGGCTGACAAAGATACTTACAAAGTGCCTTGTCATAGATTAAATAGAAGAGCTAAAAATGAGCTCATTAATGTAAGTTGCCGACATTATCATCCAGGACGATAGACATATCGTCCTGACCGATTAGTTCAAATATGAGGAAAATCATCCTGAATATTGCATTGAAATGAAGTTGGACGATGTATAATCGTCCCAGACGATCTTGATATCGGCCTGGACGAAATCTCCATTAATTGCTTTCCAAAACGGCCTGAGAAATTTTGGAAAATTTTCTCTGGATCGGCCAAGGATGATATTTTATAGTCCAGGCCGATATACCAGGACGATATCAAAAAATAAGATTTTCCTAAGTAGATATGGCGGCAGATTCTTGCTGAATTGAGCTGATCGTCCTGGATGATACAAAATCGTCCAGGATGATGTGTTTTGCATAAAGACGACTGCTTTAATGATGATGCCCTAATTAGAGTTTCTACTTTTGTCAGATCGTCTAGGACGATATAAATATCGTCCAAGACGATGTTACCAAAAATAAAAAATATTTTAGGGCACAACAGAAAAACTTCCAAGTTTCAAATCAACAGATCCCACACCAACTACAACAAACTCAAGAAAGGAAAAAGATTACAAACTGACATAGACCTAGTCTACCCAATCTTGAGCTGGTTCCAAATTACAGTTTGATCATGTGGACCTGAAATGTTAGCACAAAAGGCAATCGTAGAGAAATAAGGAATGTTTTCTATCATCAAAATCATAAAACATAGATCTGCAGCTTTCACACAACTTAACTTATTTTTTTCTTTTTAAAGAACAAACAAAATTTTGATAGTATTCGGAGTGAGAATTTAGTTTAGGGCACAAAATAAGTAATAGTTAATTAGTGGATTTTATATGGAATAACAAGATTTTTTATAAAATGGGTAACTTATTTTACAAAATAGAAAAATCCTACTCACAAATAGAAAAATATTTTACCTTTGTGTTGAACATGACTGTGTTAATAAATCAAGTTTTATTATTGTATGAGACCACAATTATATTGGTTAAGCTCGTTAGGGGGTTTCTAGGGTCCTTTATGTGCTTGGGTTCTAGTGTTTTGTATCCAATTTTTTTCCTTTTGCGTACAACATTGTGGCATTATATATTCAGGTTGGAAAAAGATATAGAGATGAGTGTCGCTAGGCTCTAAATTTTGATGCTATTACTTTGTTAGTTAGACTAGAGACATAGAGTGGAGTCTTATATTGCTCCAAATATAGGCAGGCAATGTTCCAAGTGAGGCTTGACATTTTTAATTCTCATTTGTCTTATTTAACTTGTAGTATTTTACCCCTGGATAGTTTTGTTTTTGCAACATTATCTATTATTTATAAAGAATGGTCGAAGGAATAAAAAGCGACAAGGAAAGAGCAATAAAGAATGGGATATGTAGAAATTCCTCAAATTTTTTTTGGTGAATTTCATGGTGTTGTATGGCTCAGGTTTTTTTTTAGATTTCAAAATTTTCCACATTAAATGCTAAATTTCTTTTGCTGCATTTTCTATTTTTGTTAGTAGATGTTGTGTTGGTTAGTTTCCCTACAAAATCTTGTGAACCGAAATTTCAGTTAAAACAAAATTGCCTATTTATGTAAGAAAAGGCTAATTGTAAATAGATATTGTTATGGAACTTTGTTATATTCAAAAAAATGGAGTTCATCACCTAGATGAAAATATTTTAGATAATTTTTTAAAAGAATAAATTATAGAGGAGATTTGGAATAATTAGTTTTATTGCACATGTATTAAATGCACAAGAATAAAAATTTAAATATAAGAATTCGAATTATTAAAAATTAAATTATATTTTATGTGATAAAAGATAAAATTTTTTTTTGATCCTTATAAATAATTTAAATTATTAATTATATTAGTGAAAAATAATTTTTTTAAATTTGATTAAAATAAATGACTGTAAATATTTTAAAAAAGTAAATATAGTTTTGCATATTTCTTAAATTTTCTTTACTTTAATAAAAAGAGTGGATAAAAAATAATTTTTTTACTATCAAGAAATGATGTTTAACTTAAAGCAAGTGACAAAAGAATATATTGTAGAGAACAGAAGGAATATGTACTCGTAGTTAGCTGGACAAATCAAAAACTTATAAAGTAGTGAACTTGCACTAAAAAGAATAGCTAAGTTAATGTTCAAATGATTAAAAGGTAAAGAAAGTTCATTAGGGATGTTAGGCCCTTATGAACTAGTCTTAAGGCTAACCAAAAAGGGGTGAACCGATAATTTAAAATAAATCATTCAATCAAAAACAAAAACCAAGATTCACCATAGAGAAAACATAATGCGGAAATTAAATGTGGAAATAATAAAGGAAAAAATACATGAGATTTATAGTGGTTTGGTCAAACCTTGGCCTACGTCCACTCTGTAGAGGCACCCTTCGAGTATTGCACTGAACTAAGTGTCTCTCCTTTAGCTCCCACAGCTAGGTGGAGAAGCCCTTACAAAATCACTTCCACCTTCCCTGGTGCGGCAGAGTCGTCGGGTCCTTTGACACCAAAGAGATCTTCTTCTTCTGTGAACTTCCCTCAAGACAAGACTTGAATCCGACGGTATTAAGGTGCAAGCCTGTCGGAGAAACCGTGTGGAATCCCCCTCCACACTCCCTTGAGTGCGCCCTCACAAGATTTTCTTCCTCTCTCAAACTCCACCCGTTCCTCACTCCCATTCAAGCTCTCTCTTCAAGTTTTCCCCAAAACAATGAAGCTACAATTGCTGCTAAAGACACTTACAAAAGTGCCTTATCAAAAGCTTAAATAGAAGATATCAAAATGAGCCCATTAATACATCTTGCCAACTTTATTATCCAGGACGATAGGAAAATCATCTTGGATGATCAGAACAAAATAAGCTCAAACAGACGGAATGATTTGGGACGATCAGAAGAAAATTAGTTACATCATCCAAGATGATGCAATATTGTCATGGCCGGTTAGTTTAAATCCGAGTATAATCATCCTGAACATCGCTCGAAATAGATTCTAGCCAATGTTAATCATCCAGGACATCATCCCAGCCAATCCTAAGATTGGCCTGGCTGATGTGATCGTATCAATCAGCCTTAATTACTTTCTATAATTATAAGATTAATTAGGCATAATTGTACTGCATCATCCAGGCCTATGTATAGATCATCCTAGCCGATGTCTTAAAATAAATAATACCTAAATTGATCATGGCAGTTAATTCCTTCTAATTGGAGCCTATCATTATAGCCGATACATGGATCGTCCATGCCGATCGGCTTAATGACAGCTGCCTCAGTGAGGATGATGCCCTAATTAGGGTTTCTATTTTTGAACCGATCGTCCAGGCTAATATAAATATCATCCTAGACAATGTTACCAAAAATAGTAAACTCTAGGAAACATACAGAAAAACTTTTAAGGTGTTTGTGTGCAAAGTTAAATAGCATCAGGAGCCACACTAAATATAATAGACTCAAGAAAAGAAAAAGTGGTAGAAACTGACTCAGACCTAGTCTACCCAATCTTAAGCTGGTTCCAAATTACAGTCTAATCTTGTGGACCTGAAATGTGAGTAGATAAGGCAGTCGTAGAGAAATAAGAGTGTTTTCTATTATCAAAATCATAATCCATGAAAACAAATTCGTAACAATCTCCCCCTTTTTGATGATGGCAAACATTACATGTTGAATTTACAAAAAAAAAAATAATGTTCTCCTAATCTCCCCCTCACTAGAATAAAACTTTAAAAAATAGGGGAAATTATTTTTTTTTTTTTAATTTTTGAAAGAGAAAAAAAAAAGATACAAATACAACAATACTTTCTCCCCCTTTGACATTATCAAAAAGAGAAGGGGCATGAAAGAAAATCTTTAAAAAAATGAGAAAGTTAACTCTTAATTTTCATTAAAAACTTTGTAAGGAATGGATACACAATGCATAATCCAGTAAAGGTAAGAAATTCAGAATTTATTATTCCAAACTCAGGTTCTTTTAAAGACTCTAAAACTTTTTAATCCAATATCTAAATAAAGGAATAAATTAGAAAAAGAAATACTAATTTTTCAAAACCCCTTTCATAAAATATATCTAACAGAAGATTGATGCAAAAATTGGTGAATACAAAAAAATATGATTTTTAAGA
>NW_021319856.1:67590-68080 GCF_001605985.2 Dendrobium catenatum | reverse complement strand
ACGGCAGCCAAACCTGATTAAATTCTTCTTTAGGTATAAGTCCTCCTACGGCATCCTATTGACACCTTTGGAGTTAGGAGTAAGCATCCCTAGTGACATCCTAATCTTCATCTTGAGGAGAAGTATAAGCATCCCCAGTAGCATCTTCTCTTCATTAAATCTTAAATCTTAAATTCGTCTTTAGGTATAAGTCCTCCTATGGCATCCTATTGATATCTTTGGATTTAGGAGTAAGCATCCCTAGTGGCATCCTAATTTTCATCCTGAAGAAAAGTATAAGCATCCCTAGCGGCATCTTTTTCCTATTTACACTCTTGAAGTTAATCTTGATTTATAAAAAAGATTTCAATCATATCAAAATCAAATTCAAAATTCCCATTCTTGCCAAACTACATTCAAATCACTGAATCAACTCAAAACTCTATCATCTTTTATCCTAATTTTCTATCAAACTTCAAAATCTTTTCTCAAATCTTCAACTTCAATTCTG
>NW_021319856.1:54829-61925 GCF_001605985.2 Dendrobium catenatum | reverse complement strand
AGAGGGTGTCTCTGGGGAGTGGATGTAGGTCTGGTTTAGACCGAACAACTATAAATATTGTGTTATTTACTTTACTATTTTTACTTTTCTGCATTTTATTTATAGCTTTAAAAACTCTGTGGTTGAAAAACGCTTTATACAAAAAATTTAAAAGAAAAATTTTCATTTCGATTCAACTCATTTTAAAAGAGGGATTTAAATATTTAAACTACCAATTCACCCCCCCCCCCTCTTGGTAGCCTTAGGACATTAACTTAGGTCTAACAATCTATTTACTAGACTCAACAATATCAAGTCATTTATGATGGATGGGTGGGTGGTACAATTCTTTAGAATTAGGACCGACATCTATAAAATTTCCTAAGTTATCCTGGACTTATGTGGGTTAGATGCTCCTAGAAAATGTAATTAAAATTTAATTAAATTAATTTCTAATGTAATGCATGCTAGTTAAAATGTCGGCTCATGAATGCTTTGGATTTTAAAAATAGGCTTTATAAAATAATTTTTAGAAAAGACTGAGTCTCCCTAGGTCCGACACTTCATCCTCATAAGCCAGATTATCCGGACTCTACCCGCAGGCAGGGAGATGTCTTATAAAAAAGAGAGAGAGAAATGAATTAATATGTATGCGACCCCGGACGGTTCCGGTAGTTCCCTAGTTTCGTTAGGTTTCTATGTTATTTAAAACTTAAATATTAAATTGTTGGTTATGAGTAGAAGAGCTTTATAGTCCTTAAAGAGCCTAACGCAATCCAGGCTAAAACAAAATCGACATGCAAGAAAGCAACCTGAAAAAAACAGGTAATTTCCAATGTGCAATCAGGTAAACACATCAATATAAATAAAACTAATCAAGTAAATGTCCATAGGCTAACTTCCCTTTAATTATAACCCAGGATATGAAGAAAAGTAAAGTGGCGGGCACCACTGCCAACAACCCAGATTTCTAAGCTTATGACAGACACAAATGACTTTGAGTGGGATATTTGCTTTCAAGTCTTCAATCTTCTTTGGATCACTTCTCCTTGGACTCCTTGGATCTCCCTCCTTGGACTCCTTTGAAATCTCCTCCTTGGACTTCTTGGATCCGTCGTGGCTTGAATATCCAAACGAAGAGGCAATTCTGCCCTTGGGGGATGATTATCTTTTCTCTTTGGATATCTAAAGCCATCCCACTCGATTTCCCAAATGGAACAAGACTCTCCCCTATGAGGATGCCTTCTTCTTTTTGGGATTCAAGTGGGATAAGAATATCCACACTCAAAGGCCATTTTCACAACTCTTAACTTATTATTACAAATTTTTATATTAATTGAAAAGTAAAAAATTCTAAAAGGACCTGCATGGTTATCCTAATAAAAATCCCAAGCAGTTTATATGAAAATAAAAGTGCTAACACCATTGACCCTGTGCCAAGCCATGCTCTTAATTTTGAGGGCTAAGCACTCCACCTGTGCAGTTATAATTAATTTAACTCTCATTTTATTTAGGGGGAGCTGAGCAAGCACTTGCATAAAACACATTATTATAAATCATGACATTGCTACCCCTTTTTATCAGCACGAGCATGACCACCTACACGGAAGAACAATATATTTATATAGCGCTTCTAACCTATGGGTAAGTCTAACGCTCACATCCATAGTGCAGAAAAAGTAAGCAAACACAATAATCAATTTTCAAACAGCATGCAATGAAAACAACGGAAAGCACCGGCACACAGCATTTAAAATAAAACCCATCGGCCTAACCTAGATCTAGAAGTGGTGCCCTAGCAAATAATTCTATGTGTATGTAAGGCTGGTGTGGTTTGGATAGGTCCTAAGCAGGGTAGTTAGTTAAAGTTATCTAGAATTCAGGTTTGTTGGGGGTCTAAAAGGGATGTTTTAGTTGAAGTTCAAATATTAGTGAATTAGGGTGCATTTTAATTATTTCAGTTTGTTGATCAGTTTTAAAAGTTTAGGGTATTCATATTTGAAGTTTAAATTGTATTAACCAAATTTGGAAAGTCCCAGGTCCTTCTAGGAACTAGACTAAGGGTCCAAAAAATCACTATAGAAAAGAGGCTAGGTTTGGGTTTTATATCACCTTATTAAAATACTAGACCTTAATACGAGCAGTTAGACAGGTAGTACACTGAAATCGGAGTTTTCTAGGCAAAGTTATGAATTTTCTAAGTTTGGGGTATTTATGGAATTTTCTAAATTAACTAGGAAAGGGCCTATTTTGCAATTTTGGCCCAAATCAGCTCCAAACTAAGTGAAATCACTCCCAAAAGGTCAGGAATGACCTGAGAAAGTGTTCCCAAGGAATTGGAGAAAATTTGGGACTTTAAATAATTTTTAATGATTTATTAGGGGCAAAATGGTGAATTTCACCTATGGTCAAATTAAGGGTCAACCTAGAGTCAAACTAGGTAGCCCTATTTATCTAAGTTCAATGATCAGATTCTGGTAAGTTCAAGGTATTATGGGTAATTTTCTGACATAAAATTTATTTACTGTAGTTTTTGGAAGGTCTCGGGGCCTTATTTAGCATGTTAATTATGGTTTGTTAATTAAGGGATCTAACAAGCCCTAAAAATTTCTAGAAAATTCTAGAAGGTTTATGATGTCCCTAAGTTCAAGTTTTGAGATTTTCACATCAATTTGGGATCTATCCTAGCTCCTAGAAAACTTCTATGTTCGCTAGACGGGTCCTTAATTATTGTCACTGCGTTATAGGAGTTAAGAGTGATGTTTAATCTAACCCTCAAAGTAATAAATGCAGGAGGATACATAAACAAAATAAACACACCATGTCCTTAAATCTAGGAGAGCCTAAGCTAAGTGCTCGTGGTGCAACCTACACATGCAAGCTACGACGAACAAAAAGTAAATAAAACTAAAGAAGGGATTAGTGAATGATTGGAACTCAACCATCCACTAGTCCATTCCCCCATGATTTCTCTTCACATATGGAACCCATGTCTAAAATTTCATGAATTAGCGGATCTCCCAAAATTAGGATTTAATTATAAGTAATTTTAAAATAGTTTCAAAATACTTATAAATATAAATATATATTTTGGAAAATAAAATAATTAAAAAGTAAGTCAATTCATAATACATAGATATAGGGAGACCCACTAACCACCCAATCGAGGCCTCAAAACGATTTGTAAATATTTTGTATCCTAAAAATAATTGTTATAATCAATATTCAATGTCAAAAATACTCAAATAATCAAATTCAAACAGTGATATGCCAAAACAGCCAAAATCAGTGACTAGAAATAACTTCAAAATCAAATACACATTTTTCTGAGTAATAAATAATTAAAATAATCATTAAATAAGGATATAAATAAAATTTATAGTCTCTGAAATTTAATATTTACCTAATGCAATAATAATAATCATAATAATAAAAGCTAATTTTTTAAAAATAAATTAATATTAACACTAATTTAAAACTAATTCTCAAAATAAGTTAAGAAAAAAAAATCTAATAATAATAATAATGATAATAATAATAATAATAATAATAATAATAAATAATAAAATAATCAGTAAACTAATGATCTAAAATAGTAATAATTATAATAAATGACAGTAATTAATTAATAATATAATAACAAATATGTTAAAATAATGATTTAAATAATAATAAAAATAAAGGTTTTTTAACTGTTTTATTAATAATTAAAAATATACATAATATTTTTAAACAAAAATAATTTTAAAATAACGGGGCCTCGAATACGAGCAAAACGAGGTATTATGTGCAAAAATTGGATAAAAATGGATTTTTGGTGAATTTTTAATCGAAAACTAGCTTAAAATAGGTTTAAAAATAGGTTTAAATAATATAAATAGGCGGCAGGACCCGCGAGACACGTGGTGGAACAGGATTGGGTCCATGGATGCAGCCAATCATTAGCGGCAGGAAATGATTGTTGCAATCATGCGGCAATCAAGGCATTATTCACTCATCCACGTCTGCTCGAAGCAGAGTCGACTGATCGCCGCTTGATTCGATCGAACGGCCCAGATCTCGGTAGATCGAGATCCGAACAGCTGATTATCCTACACGATTGCACTAAACCGCGGTACAACCAAATCTGAGCCGTTGATCGGCGGATCGAAAGCTCAGCCCGCACCTTGCTCGGGTGGGCGGGAGACCAAAACTTAGAATAGAAAAAAGCCTCGTTCTCTTGATTGGGTGAACAAAATTTTACAAAATTTTAAACTCGTATTCTACTAATGAATAGAAACCGTTTGGCCCAGAAAGTGCTTTTCAAAAAGCTATTTAACCCTTAGCATTTTGACCTATTCTAAAGGTTTTTGAAAGATCTAACCTTTCAATTTTTGCGTTCTTGGGTTCGTTGGATTCGTTGAAACAGCAGGAATATTTCACCTGTTGACCTTAAAATTCGAATCTCCTTGGATTGGGTGGTAGAAGTCCCGAAAGTTTGGTGGCTTCGGTTTCGCCGGAGTTCTCACCGCCGGCGGGCCTAGGACAACGGGATCTGGTCGGGGAAGATGAAGGGAGGTAGTGGGAGTGCCCTCTCCAAGTTTCAGAGCCTGAGGAGGTCTGAGGTTAGAGCAAGAGCAAAAAGATCTCTAATTGGACTTGATTTTTTCTATTTAAGGCTCCTAGACCTAATTCTAACGGCTAGGATCGAATCAAAAAAAATTGGGAGGGAAATTAACTTATGAGAGCCCTGGTTTCAATTTCAAAATGAAGATAATTGATTTTTAGCAATAAATATGGCTTAAATGACTCTTAATGGGTTGATTTGACCTATTTATGACTAGGATTAACCAAGTCCACGTTGGACTTGGTCAAACTAGTCAAAGGGGTCAAGGGAGATAGGGGTCTGAGTCAAGTAAGGATTGGAATTGATTTGGATTTGAAAATAACCCCTTAAGGCTAATTAGGTCAACCTTGGTTGACTTGGTCTACTGGTTGACTCAGGGTTCAAGCCCAGGCTCCTGAACACATGGGAGGGGGTCTTGGGGTCTGACTTGGTAAATTTGACCAAGTCAACATCCTTGACCAAGAGTCTGGGCAAAATCAAGGTCAACAAACGGACCCCCAATAAGATTGGTGAACAACTAGTGAACCGCTCGTGCTGGCATTGACCGACTAAGCCGCAAAAAGGAGAATCAAAAGTAAAAGCTACCTAAAAAGGTGACAAAGGTAGAGAGTTTCTTCTCTAGCCTTACCCTGTAGCGGGGGAAGAGCCAAGAGAAGGACCAAAAGTGAGATAGCAAAAGCATACCGACTATCTGTCTGACTATATCGAATCAACATGATAGAAGGTGAAAGGGTACCATATCCTCCTGCCTATCTCATAGTAGTGGATTGGGGTGACTCAGTATCTGCCTGACCAAATCGGGTCAGCAAACAAAGAAATCACGAAGCCTGGTGTCTGCCTAATCGGAACAAGACACTCAAGGAAAAGGGTGGCGAGGAGTTCCTGCCAGGTGCTCTGTTAGGCCCTCTCTACCAAGCAAGTCAAACCAGACTCCTGTCTGTTTATTTCAAACAGCATGATAGATGGTGAAAAAAATCCCGCCCCTCCTGTTCATTTCAGAATAGTGGATTGGGGTGACTCAGTATTTGCCTAACCAACTCAATGATGCAAATAAAAGGAGTCACGAAGTCTGGTGCCTGTTTGATCAGAATAGGACACTCAGAGAAAATAAAAGAAGTTCCTGCCAGGTGCTCTGTCAGGCGCTCTCTACCAAGTAAGATCAACTACCTTCCCGATAGTATCTGGACAGCAGGGTAGGAGGTGAAAAGGATCCCGCCCCTCCTGATCCTTTCAGAATAGTGGATTGGGATGACTCGATACCGCTGCCTGACCTCAGCAAAAGTAAAGAAGACACGAAGTGGAAGCCTTCGTAGTGTTTTACAGGACATCCGAGTAAAGGGGTGTTGAGGAATTGCACCTCCTAGGGACTCTGTCGGGCTCACTCAACAGTAAGGTTAAACCAACTACCGGTCTGACTGCCTATCGACAGCGGGGTAAAAGGTGAAAAGGATCCCGCCCCTCCTGCTCTTCTCAGAGCAGTGGATTCGGGTGGCCACTACTTCTGCCTGACCTTAGCAAGAAGTTCATGAACCATGAAATGGAAGCCTGCTTGGTATTTTACAGGACATCCGAAGTAAGGGGTTATTGAGGAATTGCGCCTCCCTGGGACTCTGTCGGGCTCACTCAACGGTAAAGTAAAACCAACTACCAGGCTGACTGTATCTGGTCAGCAGGTAGAAGGTGAAAGAATCCCGCCCCTCCTGCTCCTTTCGGATTAGTGGATTGGGGTGGCCACTACTTCTGCCTGACCTCAGCAAGAAGTTCATGAACCACGAAATGGAAGCCTGCTTAGTCTTTTACAGGGTATCCGAAGTAAAGGGTTGTTGAGAAATTGCGCCTCCCAGGGACTCTGTCGGGCTCACTCAACGGTAAAATAAAACCAACTACCAGGCTGACCGTATCTGGTCAGCAGGTAGAAGGTGAAAGGATCCCGCCCCTCCTGCTCCTTCCAGAACAGTGGATTGGGGTGGCCACTACTTCTGCCTGACCTCAGCAAGAAACTCATGAACCACAAAATGGAATCCTGCTTAATCTTTTACAGGACATCAGAAGTAAAAGAAAGAAATGTTGAGGAATTACGCCTCCTAGGGACTCTATCGGGCTCACTCAACGGGTAAGCTTCAACATCTACTGCAGTCAGCTCGGTCTTGCAGATGAAGAAGGGCTCAATACCCACTCAGTCATTTCAACTGAGTGAATAAATAGTCAAGCTCTGATGTCTGTCTGATCAAAATAGGGCAATCAAAAGCGTGGCAACGAGTACCTACCAGGTGCTCAGTCATGTCCTCTCTACTAGATAAACTTAACTATATGTCTGTTCATTTCAAATAGCAGAATAGAAGGTCAAAAGTCACCTTGACATCAGCCTAACACGCATCTGTGTAGGGATGTGAGGGAAAAAGAGGTAAGTAAATGTGATAATTTTAAGGGTAGAGCCACCTAGGAAACCCTTCCTAGCAATCTGGTAACCACATGGTGGTGGGAAAAATTGTGTATCACCACGCAGATTTT
>NW_021319856.1:36730-54729 GCF_001605985.2 Dendrobium catenatum | reverse complement strand
CTTAACAACCTAATTACTAGACTCAACAGAACCCACTAAATAATTAGTTTAAGTGTTTATATTAATCATCCAGTTTGATTTAGAACCTCATCTAGTATGATTATTACAAACACATAGCTAATCATCCAGTACGATAGGAAGCATTAAGTTATCATAGCATGCAGGAATCGGGTCGTGCAGTACGATCATCTCTATTGCTTTGTGTGATTTGAGTGAATAATTTAACCATAATTAAAGTCCTAATTGTAGGATCAATTTAGGCATGATTTCCTTATAACATACAGTATAATGCATATCATTACTGTACTATTAGAAAAAAAAATTAAGTTTTAAAAAAATACATAAATTACAATTTATGACTATTTTCCTGATTATAACGATCAACATGCATGAAATGGATCATCAAGTATTTTATAAAGTGTAGTGCATAATTAGTTTAAAAAAAGGTGCTTTTTTTAACTCACCAACTCACTCCCTTGAGTGTTTGTGTGCAAGGTTACTTAGCTTTAGGATCCACCATAATACGTATTTGACTCAAGAAAGGTAAAAAGTATAAAAATACTAAAAAATATTGACTTTATTCTTAGTCTACCCAATTTTGAGCTAACCGAGGTTGCAAGTGAGCTGTGATCTTGAAATATTAGAGAGGAGGGAAAAACATATATGCAATAGATTCAAATAGAATAGTGAAAAATCTAATAATGTTTTTTATCATTAAAACCATAAGTCTTGGGTCTAGATTGTCAATAATATGGGTTTTGGCCTAAGAAAAAGGGAACAAATGTCTATTGCTTGGGCTTGTTCTTATATTACCCATATACAAATTTTTTTTCTTAAACTTTAGTTTGTTATGAAGTTATAAATTAATTAAATTCCTATCAATCCAAAAAATTTAAAAGCTACCGACCAACATATTTAGCTCTATATTCGATCACATATAATCATAAAGCTAATGATGAGTGTTGAAAAGTTAGAATATGCTTATAGCTTTCACACAACTTAACTTATTTTTTTCTTTTTAAAGAACAAACAAAATTTTGATAGTATTCGGAGTGAGAATTTAGTTTAGGGCACAAGATAAGTAATAGTTAATTAGTGGATTTTATATGGAATAACAAGATTTTTTATAAAATGGGTAACTTATTTTACAAAATAGAAAAATCCTACTCACAAATAGAAAAATATTTTACCTTTGTGTTGAATATGATTGTGTTAATAAATCAAGTTTTATTATTGTATGAGACCACAATTATATTGGTTAAGCTCGTTAGGGGGTTTCTAGGGTCCTTTATGTGCTTGGGTTCTAGTGTTGTATCCAATTTTTTTCCTTTTGCGTACAACATTGTGGCATTATGTAGTCAGGTTGGAAAAAGATATAGATATGAGTGTCGCTAGGCTCTAAATTTTGATTCTATTACTTTGTTAGTTAGACTAGAGACATAGAGTGGAGTCTTATATTGCTCCAAATGTAGTCAGGCAATGTTCCAAGTGAGGCTTGACATTTTTAATTCTCATTTGTCTTATTTAACTTGTAGTATTTTACCCCTGGATAGTTTTGTTTTTGCTACATTATCTATTATTTATAAAGAATGGTGGAAGGAATAAAAAGCGACAAGGAAAGAGCAATAAAGAATGAGATATGTAGAAATTCCGCAAATTGTTTTTTAGTGAATTTCATGGTGTTGTGTGGCTCGGGTTTTTTTTTAGAATTCAAAATTATCCACATTAAATCCTAAATTTCTTTTGCTGCATTTTCTATTTTTGTTAGTAGATGTTGTGTTGGTTAGTTTCCCTACAAAATCTTGTGAACTTAAATTTCAGTTAAAACAAAATTGCCTATTTATGTAAGAAAAGGCTAATTGTAAATATTTATTATTATGGAACTTTGTTAAATTCACAAAAATGGAGTTCACCACCTAGATGAAAATCTGATGCAATATTGCATCTTAAAATATTTTAGATAATTTTTTAAAAGAATAAATTATAGAGGAGATTTGGAATAATTAGTTTTGTTTCACATGTATGAAATGCACAAGAATAAAAATTTAAATATAAGAATTCGAATTATTAAAAATTAAATTATATTTTATGTGATAAAAGATAAAATTTTTTTTTTATCCTTATAAATAATTTAAATTATTAATTATATTAGTGAAAAATAAATTTTTTTTAAATTTGATTAAAATAAATGACTGTGAATATTTTAAAAAAGTGAATATAGTTTTGCAGATTTCTTAAATTTTCTTTACTTTAATAAAAAGAGTTGATAAAAAATAATTTTTTTACTATCAAGAAATGATGTTTAACTTAAAGCAAGAGACAAAAGAACATATTGTAGAGAACAGAAGGAATATGTACTCGTAGTTAGCTGGACAAATAAAAAACTTAGAAAGAGTGAACTTGCACTAAAAAGAATAGCTAAGTTAATGTTCAAATGATTAAAAGGAAAAGAAAGTTCATTAGGGATGTTAGGCCCTTATGAACTAGTCCTAAGGCTAACCAAAAAGGGGTGAAATGATATTTTAAAATAAATCATTCAATCAAAAACAGAAACCAAGATTCACCATAGAGAAAACATAATGCGGAAATTAAATGTGGAAATAATAAAGGAAAGAACACACAAGATTTATAATGGTTCGGTAAAACCTTGGCCTACTTCCACTCCTTAGAGGCACCCTTCGAGTATTGCACTAAACTAAGTGTCTCTCCTTTAGCCCCCACAGCTAGGTGGAGAAGCCCTTATAAAATCACTTCCACCTTCCCCGGTACAGCGGAGTCGTTGGGTCTTTTGACACCAAAGAGATCTTCTTCTTCTGTGAACTTCCCTCAAGACAAGCCTTGAATCCGACGGTATTAAGGTGCAAGCCTGTCGGAGAAACCATGTGGAATCCCCCTCTAGGCTCCCTTGAGTTCACCCTCACAAGATCTTCTCCCTCTCTCAAACTCCACCCATTCCTCACTCCCATTCAAGCTCTCTCTTCAAGTTTCCCCCAAAAGAATGAAGCTACAATTACTGCTAAAGACACTTACAAAAGTGCCTTATCAAAAGCTTAAATAGAAGATATAAAAATGAGCTCATTAATACATCTTGCCAACTTTATCATCCAGGAAGATAGGAATATCATCTTGGATGATCAATACAAAATAAGCTCAATTAGACGGAATGATTTGGGACGATCAGAAGAAAATTAGTTACATCATCCAAGATGATGCAATATCGTCATGGCCAATTAGTTTAAAATCGAGTATAATCATCCTGAACATCGCTCGAAATAGATTCTGGCCAATGTTAATCATCCAGTACATCATCCCATCTAATCCTACGATCGGCCTGGCTGATGTGATCATATCAATCAGCCTTAATTACTTTCTATAATTATAAGATTAATTTAGGCATAATTGTACTGCATCATCCAGGCCTATGTATAGATCATCCTGGCAGATGTCTTGAAATAAATAATACCTAAATTGATCATGGCAGTTATTTCCTTCTAATTGGAGCCTATCATTCTAGCCGATACACGGATCGTCCATGCCGATCGGCTTAATGATGGCTGCCTCAGTGAGGATGATGACCTAATTAGGGTTTCTGTTTTTGAACCGATTGTCCAAGCCAATATAAATATCATCCCGGATAATGTTACCAAAAATAGTAAACTCTAGGAAACATACAGAAAAACTTATAAGGTGTTTGTGTGCAAAGTTAAATAGCATCAGGAGCCACACTATATATAATAGACTCAAGAAAGGAAAAAGTGGTACAAACTGACTCAGACCTAGTCTACCCAATCTTGAGCTGGTTCCAAATTACAGTCTAATCTTGTGGACCTTAAATGTCAGTAAATAAGGCAGTCGTAGAAAAATAAGAGTGTTTTCTATTATCAAAATCATAATCCATGAAAACAAATTCGTAACAATCTCCCCCTTTTTGATGATGGCAAACATTATAGGTTGAATTTACAAAAAAAAAATCATGTTCTCCTAATCTCCCCCTCATTAGAATAAAACTTTAAAAAATAGGGGAAATTAAAAATTTTTTGTTTTTAATTTTTGAAAGAGAAAAAAAAAGATATAAATACAATAATACGTTCTCCTCCTTTGACATTATCAAAAAGAGAAGGGGCTTGAAAGAAAATCTTTAAAAAAATAAGAAAGTTACCTCTTAATTTTCATCAAAAACTTAGTAAGGAATGGATACACAATACATAATCAAGTAAAGGTAAGAAATTTAGAATTTATTATTCCAAACTCAGGTTCTTTTAAAGACTCAAAAACTTTTTAATCCAATATCTAAATAAAGGAATAAATTAGAAAAAGAAATACTAATTTTTCAAAACTCCTTTCAAAAAATATATCTAATAAAAGATTGATGCAAAAATTGGTGAATAAAAAAATATGATTTTCAAGATCAAGTACCGAAAATATCAAGGGTTTTCTTAAGCTTTAAGTAAACAAAAAAAAAGTAAGCATGGGCTCATATTATGCCTCATGCCAGTTTTTTGGCGCTTTTTACACATCTTTTACTTTTTGATATACTTTATGTATCTTTCTTAATTTGGCGTTATTGGCCACTTTTTTTATGTCATTGGCCAAATGTTTTTTATTTTAGAATATGCTACCTTTCTAAAATTTTAAAAGCAAAAGTAAACTTAATCTATTGACAAAACATACTACTTGATTAAGAAAATTATGAGATAAATTCAACGTCTTGCAAAAGATTCTTATGCGATAGATAAAATGTAAGGAGACAAAAAAGTTCAGTTTCAAAATCCAATTTAAAACATGATGAAGATTTTAAATCAAAAGTAGAGTAACCTTTTTTAGGAAAAAGAGATTGAGAGTCAAAATCATGAGTTTTCTTTTTTTGACTGTTTTTAGAGAAGTCAACCATAACTTACCTAAGAATTCAAGAAAAATAAGAGATAGACTTTTCATTTAAAAAGAAAAAGATCTTCAAAAAAGTGATATGTGTGTGTTGATTAGTGAAAACTTCACAAAAATAAGAAAAATAATATAGCATATAAGATGAAAAAGGAAAAAAGAAAAAAAAAACTCTAAAAAAAACTAAAACACAATACAAAACGAAGAAGGCTTTTAAACTCCATCCTACTCTGGGTCTGATGCTTAAGAAATCAGGTCTGCCTAGGAGATTTTTTTGCTTTTCATTATTTGCCCTTTCTACAACTTGCTTAGCTTTTAACCTTTTCATTTGCAAGAAGAATTCTCAAATTAGGGTACTGATTTTTCATGTGTCCAGGCTTCCTACATACAAAGAAAATAACATCAGAAGAAATCTTAACATTCTTACCATTTTTACCTTTATTCCACTTTTGTTGATGCTTATGCTTTGGTGGGCTTTTTAATTTACTTGCTAAGTCATCACTTTTAACACGAACTAAGCCACTTTTCTTCAAGTCTTTAGTGTTTAACACTATCATCTCTCTTGCATCCAAAATTTGTTGACCCAAGCTTTGCTCGTAGGTAATGAGTGAGCCAATCAAATTATCAATAGTATATTCATTCAAGTTCTTTTATTTACAAATAGCAAGAACTTTAGCATCAAACTTATCAAGTAGAAAACATAGAATTTTATTAATTTTTTAAAAGTTTGAAAGCTCCTTACCTAAAGCATGCAGTGATGTCACAATTTGAATAAATCTATTATACATGTCTAAGATTGATTCATAAGGTTTCATGCAAAAGAGTTCATAATCATGCATTAAAATATTCAACTTGTATTATTTGATTTCACTAGTGCCTTCATATATGGCGTGTAATTTATCCCAAATTTCCTTACCTGTAGTGCACGTGGAAACTAACATAAAGTCTTCAGAATTTAAAGCATAGAAAAAATAGTTTAATTATTTTGCATTCAATTGAATATTGATTTGTTCTTCCCTATTTCATTGATTAAAAAGAATATCAACTTTAATTCCATCTATAACACATGACGGTAAAGAATAACTAGTTAAAATCATATACCACATACGAAAATAAATTGATTGCAAGAAGGTAGACATGAGAATCTTCTAAAAATCAAAAGTAATATTTTCAAACAAAGGAGGTCTGGTGATTGAATAACCTTCCGCAATATTATGATTAAAAAAATTAGCCAAGGATCATAACTCAAAAGTTTTCAAAAACTTGTTTTTATGAATTCTGCTCTGATACCACTTGAAACTTCGTAGAGATGTTAGGCCCTTATGAACTAGTCCCAAGACTAACCGAAAATAGGTGAACAAATATTTTAAAATAAATTATTTGATCAAAAACACAAACCAAGACACCTTAGAAAAAACACAATGCAGAAATTAAATGCGGAATTAATAAAGGAAAGAACACACTAGATTTATAGTGGTTCGGTCAAACCTTGACCTACATCTACTCCTCAGAGACACCCTTTGAGTACTGCACTAAACTAAATGTCTCTCCTTCAGCCCCGACAGCTAGGCTGAGAAGCCCTTATAAAATCAATTTCACCTTCCCCGGTGTGGCGGAGTCGTCAGGTCCTTTGAGACCAAAGAGATCTTCTTCTTCTTCTATGAACTTCCCTTAAGATAAGCCTTGAATCCGATGGTATTAAGGAGCAAACCTTCCACAGAAATTGTGTGGAATCCCCCTCCATACTCCCTTGAGTCCCATCTCACAAGATCTTATCCTTCTCTCAAAATGCACCCGTTCCACACTCCCTTTCAAGCTCTCTCTCGAAGTTTATCCCAAATGAACAAATCTACAATGGTTGCCAAAGACACTTAAAAAACTACATTATTAAAAGATTAAATAGAAGATCTTAAAATTTGCTCATTAATGCAACTTACTGACTTTATCATCCAGGATGATAGGAATATTATCCTGGCCGATTAGTATAAAATAAGCTCAATCAACTGGGATAATTTGGGATGATCAGAAGAAAATTGGTTACATCATTCTGGCCGATGCAATATCGTCCTGGCCGATTAGTTCAAATCCGAGTATAATCATCTTTAACATCGCCCATAATAGAGTTTGGCTGATGTTAAACGTCAAGGACATCATCCTGATTGATCCTGCGATCGACCTGGCCAGTGTGATCATATCAATCAGGCTTAATTGCTTTCCATAATTACTAGATTAATTTAGACATAATTATGCTGCATCGTCCAGGCCGATATATAGATTGTCCTAGCCAATGTCCTGAAATAAAGAATACCTAAATTTATCATGGATGTTGATTCTTTCTAATTTTAGCCAATCATCCTAGCAGATACAAGGACCGCCTAGACCAATCTGCATAATGACGGCTGGCTTAATGAGGATGATGCCCTAATTAGTTTTTTTTTTTGAACCGATCATCCAGGTTAATATAAATATCATATCGGATGATGTTACCAAAAATAGTAAACTCTAGGGAACAGATAGAAAAACTTCCAAGGTGTGTGTGTGCCACGTTATATAGCATCAGGAGCCACACTAAATACAATAGACTAAAGAAATGAAAAAGTGATAAAAACTGACTCAGATCTAGTCTATCCAATCTTGAGCTAGTTTCAAATTGCAGTATGATCTTGTGGACCTAAAATATAAGTATATAAGTCAGTCGTAGAGAAATAAGAGTCTTTACTATCATTAAAATCATAATCCATGAAAACAGATCTCTAACTGGAAAGACATAATATAATGCATTATTTAACAAAGGGAGAACGACTAGGGCTAATTAAATACTAAAATACTATAATTTAATGAATTGGCATTTTACTTAAATTAATCTTGGATTGAAACATCCAAGATAGCCTTAGAAAATTTTGATAAAAGAAATGAGCCTGCTGTATGAGAAAAAAAGTAATGAAAATATACACTCGATAGAGGCCTTTCAAAAAAAATGATAATATATCTTCCTTATAATACAATATTTTTAAGTGCTTACAAAAATTGAATCATTCTCGGTTCAATAATAGAAAGAGAGAGAAAGTCTCGTATTTTTGAGAGAGAAAATCTTTTTTTTTTAATTTCATTTTCCCTCCTCCGGTGTCGAAAGTATCTGGCAATGGTCGACGAACCTCCGGCGACTGATTGCAGTCACCGGAATCCACCTACGATTCTCCCCAGATGTTCTGAATATGATGATAATATTTGTCAAATTTATAACTCTTTCTCGGTTCTAACTTTATTGGATCATGTTACTTTTAGAATGGATCCTTTGGCTTCGTTTAGTTGAGTTCAATCCTGATCTCATTCCCTTGACATCCCGTGTGTATGAATGCACTTTTGATTAGAAACGTGCTGTAAATTCAAGAGCTTTAAAAATCAAAGAACCATCTCTTGATGTTTTAAAGACACCTTCACCTATTTTGGGTAAAGGTAAGAAATTGACGATTGATGATATGGTCAAGAACCCTAGAGTCTCGTTTAATTATTAAGTTGGGAATTTAAACAAAATTGCTGAAGCTTTGTCGTCATCTAAGATGAATCTTATTGTGAACAGAGTTGGTTTGCCTAATCCTCCTAATAAGGCTCAAAATCCTATCCTTTTCAATGACCCTCCACCTGCTTGGAGAAATGCTCAGAAGATTTTAAATACTGATAGTAAAAGTATTGATGATGGTGATAATGTTGCAAATCTATTTTCATGGCTTATATTTTGATGATTGACAAACACTATTTCTATTGGACTGCTTGTTGCTTCAAACTTTTCAGGAATCGAAGATCGGACTAACAGACAAAGCCAGTTCAGGAGTGCGTAGGTTTAGGGTTGTGTCAGTCTGTTGTTTTTTTCACTTCTTGAGTCTACTTGTAATGGTCAAAGAGACTGATGCTAAGTAACCCTACACACACACAATTGAGAGACTTAGAATTTCTGTTTTTACTCATATCGGTGAGGACAATTTTTATATCGGCCTGGACGATCGGGCTTAAAACATAAAATCCTCTATTTCCTTCTAACTACCAGCCCATTGGCCTTTGTAACTCAATTTATAAAATTGTGGCCAGCATGTTAGTAAATAGACTGGGTAATTTATTTCCCAAGATTATTTCAGTGGTTCAATATACATTTTTAAAAAGGAGACTTATGTTGGATTAAATTATTCTTGCTCAAGAATTATTTCACAAATTTAGATTTTCTAAATCTAAAAAGGGATATGATTCTATTAAAGTTGATATGGAGCAAGCATTTCAACTTGGAAAATAATTTTGAATGATCTTTGCTGAACAAGACTTTAACTTCTAGATATGGGAATGATCTTTGGGATGGCGAAAATAGATGCAATTCCTATTCAACTTGGAAAATTATTTTGAATGGAGCAAATTTCATGTATCCTCTTATGAGATGGAAGATCTGTAATGGCCAAGATGTGAATACCATGAATGATGTATGGCTAATGGATAAATGATTAACCAAATGGCCTACTTTTACCTCTGTTCTAGATCAACATTGCTCTAATCTTTCACCATTTATCCGAAATGGAGAATGGAATGTTGACAAGCTAAAACCATACTTTGGTTTGCAACTTGTAAACTTAATCAGCCATGTTCCAATCTTTTCTATTATTGAAATACATTGTATAGAATTTATTATCAAATGTTAGGAAAATCAGTTGCTACATTAGCTTTTGAAAAAACAATATAAGATGACATGGAAATCTTAAACTGGAGCTGGATTAAGAAACTAAAATTAAGGACACAGGTTAAATTATTTTGGCGGCGTCTTTGCATTAATGCCTTACCTTCTAAATGTTTTCTTCATCATAGAGGGAATATTGAAGATAATGGCTGCCCGAGGTTATGTCCAGATGTGGAAGATTCTGAATATATAGCTGTGATGTGTGAAATGATCAAAAAAGTATTCGAAAATCTGGAAAAATGGAATATTCGAATGACTATTTCAAATTCTATGGAAGAATGTTTGAGTGAGTTACTAAAGCTATCGGCACAGAATCCTATCATTGGAAATCTGTATTGTTCAGTGATATTTTGTTATCGGAAAAGCAAAAAACAAAATCATTCATGGTGGTAATGAAGAGAGATGCTCTTTCATAGTGGCTAATGTGTTAGAGTATGCATTTGGATCATTTCAAAACAATCCAGTATGGGATAACTGGAAGCTAATCAGCACATTATGCTGGGTAAGACATCTTGGCTTCCTCTACCTCCTAGCTCGATTAAATGCAATGTCAATGCATCTCTATCCAATAACAATTTAGCCGGAGTTGGACATGTTTTCAAAGATGACAAGCAAAGATTCTATGGAGCATTTGGTTTCAGCCTTACTCATTGGGTTATCGCTCAAGTTGAAATACTTTCTATTCTTTCTTTAGAAAGTATGTTCAAGATTGGATGCTTGAAGCTAAAGGTTTTATGGTTGAAGGTGACAATCATAATGTTATTTTTCTTTTTTGAAGGGCTCTTCAGAATAATTTTATTTTAGAAGAACATCTAAAATCGAAGGATTTAGATTTTCTTAAAGATTTTAAGCAAGTTATTTTTTCTTTTGCTAGAAGTGATTATAATAAGTTAACTGATGTATATGCTAACTATGCTCCACGTTCAGATTTTTTTTGGCAGGATGTGAATGATAGTAGCATTCCTCCTTCTTTTCTTCATTTGTTGTCGGAGGAATTCATTTGTACTTAGTTGCTTTAATAAAATTTGCTCTTTGCATTTCCTCAAAAAAAAAAGTGCTTGCAAAATTAACAAAAAAAGAGTAAAAAGTCTATTTAGTAGTTCCATAATTGGCAATTACATAAATCACCTATGATAAAACCATAATCTAAATAAGCAGAAACAAAATCATTCATGGTGGTAATGAAGAGAGCTGCTCTTTCATAGTGGCTAATGCGTTAGAGTATGCATTTGGATCAATTCAAAACAATCAAGTATGGGATAACTGGGAAGTTAATCAGCACATTATGCTGGGTAAGACATCTTGGCTTCCTCTACCTCCTAGCTCGATTAAATTCAATGTCAATGCTTCTCTATCCAATAACAATTTAGCCGGAGTTGGACGTGTTTTCAGAGATGACAAGGGAAGATTCTATGGAGCATTTGGTTTCAGCCTTACTCATTGGGATATCACTCAAGTTGAAATACTTTCTATTCTTTCTTTAAGAAAGTATGTTCAAGATTGGATGCTTGATGCTAAAGGTTTTATGATTGAAGGTGACAATCATAATGTTATTTATCTTTTTTAAAGGGCTCTTAAGAATAATTTTATTTCAGAAGAACATCTAAAACCGAAGGATTTAGATTTTCTTAAAGATTTTAAGCATGTTATTTTTTCTTTTGCTAGAAGTGATTGTAATAAGTTAACTGATGTTTATGCTAACTATGCTCTACGTTCAGATTTTTTTTGGCAGGATGTGAATGATAGTAGCATTCTTTCAATTTTTTGTACGTTACTAAGAAACAAGTGACACACACACACACATGCACACACACACACACAATATATATATACACATACTTTTGCAAAAGTTACCGATCAGCATTTATGGTAAATTGTCCTTAATGGATTTTGGCATGAAAAAAAATCATTTAATTTTCATATGTTGTATAATAATGGCACAAAATCAATATATCTCAGTTTCATGCATAAAGCAAAAAATAAATTATAGAACATTTTACTAATTTTTCCATATGTTTTAAAATAAGAATTTATATAATGCTACTAATTTCATAAATAATTTATTTTCCTTTTGGCTTTTATTATGTATATAAGCCTTTTACGGACTGAGCATGAGTTTATTAGGTTTTAGAGTTCACCACATAGATGGAAATCTGATGTGATATTGTAACTTAAATATTTCAGATAATTTTGTAAAAGAATGAATTGTAGTTGAGATTTGGGATAATTAGTTTTATTGCACGTGCATTAAAAGCACTTGACTAAAAATTTAAATCTAAGATTTTATATTATCAAAATTTAAATTATAATTTTTTTGATAAAAAGATAAAATTATTAATTTTATCTAAATAAGTAAATCTAATTATTAGATATATAAATTAAAAATAATTTATTATTTTACTTTGATGATTAGTAATGAGGGAAAATATTGCAAAAGTGAGAACATAGATTTCTTCCATCTATTATAGTATAAGTAAGTGCTTACAAAACAAAAAGAGAATAGAGACTTTTTAGTAGCTCCACAATTTGCATGTAATAATGATTAGGCAAAATTAAGAAATGGAAGTATCTCAAAAAATAAATCGTTTTCTCCGAATTCCAGATTACTCTATAACAAATGATTAATACATAAGAAATAATCACTTCAATATATAAGAGATATGTCATTATTAAATAATTATATCAACAAAACATATTGATATGATACATTTGCCTATTAATGTTATTACAAACAAGCTCATCATCTCATGAGTTCCTCTTTTACAAGGGGCAAATCAACATCAAAATGAGCACAATGTTTTATTTTAACTACAAAAATAAATCATATTCATATGCAACAACATGAAACAAATAGCTAGGCTTCACAGTAATGAGTTTATTACACTATCAGCTATCAGGTAAAGGTAAAAAGGGTATTAGATTAGATGATATCAAAAGTAAAAATAGTAATACATGAAATCGGATTCAAGGTTCTTTGTGAGGGAAGTTTTGGGAAGAAAAATATATCTTTGGTGTCAAAGGACTAGGTGTTGCAGATATGGTTTCATGAATTATGGTTTTAATAATAGCAAATAATACGACTGCCTTTTCTCTACTGACTTTTCAGGACTCAAAGATCGGACGGAAATCGGAATCAGCTCAAGACTAGGAAGATTAGGGTTGAGTCAGTTTGTAATTTTCTTTTTTACCTTTCTTGAGTCAATTGTAAATGTTTGAAGTGATTGATGTTAAGTAACCCTACACACACACACACACTTGAGAGATTTAGAATTTATGTTTTTACTCACATCATCCCGAACTATATTTATATCGGCCTGGATGATCGAGTTCAAAATAGAAGTTCTAATCAGGATTTCTTAGTTAAGGAAGCCGTAATTAACTGATAGGTCTGGACGATATGCTCAAAATAGAAAGAAATAGCCGCCATAATCAATTTAGGTATTCTGTACTTTTGGAAATCGGCCGGGACGGTCGTGAGATCGGCCTGGACGATATTACACAATTATGCCTAAATTGATCCAAGAATCAAGGAAGTAATTAAGGATGACTGATACGATCACATCATCCTGGACGATCACAGGATCGGCCAGGACGATTTATCAAAAACCCTTAGTTACTCCTGGATGATAACTATCAGCTAGATCAAATTCAGGGCAAAGCTCTGGACGAATTTTCTTTGATTTGAACTAATCAGCCGGGACGATTGTGAGATAGGCCTGGATAATCAAGTAAATTTTTAATCGTCCAGATCATCTTCAGGATGATATTCTGGCCAATCATCTGTGTTTTGAACTGATCGTACAGGATGATATTATTATCGTCCTGGACAATAAAGTCAACAACTTGCAATTATTGAGCTCTTTTGAAGTTCTTCTATTTAAGAGCCCTTGTTCAACGTTTTTTAAGAGATCTTTTGCTACTGTCTTGACCTGAGAAAACCTAAAGGAGAGAGAGAGAGAGAAGATCTTATGAGGGGGAGTTTGTGAGGGAGTTCACAAGGGTTGCTCCAAGTATTGTTCCACTTCTTCTTTCCTAGAGTCTCTTGTCTTTGGAAGGGTTGGGAGAGGTAAGCTTCAGTGATCGATCGAGGTTCTCTGCCTGCTTCAGGAGGAAGCAAAAGGAGTTGGGTTCTCTGCCTTGCCGGGTGGGAAAAAAAGGAGGTGTTTTGCAAGGGCTTCTCCGCCTAGTTGTGGGGGCTAAAGGAGAGTCACGTTGATAGTGCAATACTCGGAGGGCACCTCCGGGGAGTGGACATAGGTTAAGTTGACCAAACCACTATAAACCCTTGTGTTCTTTTTATTGCTTCCGCACTTTAATTTTTTGTTCTTGTTTTTTTGTGGTAACTTTAATTTGTGATATTTGTTCTTAGTTTTTAAGAAATTTTTTTAAATACCAATTCACCCCCCTCCCCCCTCTTGGTTAGCCTCGAGACTAGTTCATAATACGTAACATCCCTAATGAACTTTCAAGTTATATCAGAGCGTGATTCATAAAAACTAAGTTTAACAACTTTATGAATTTTGATCCATGGCTAACTTTGGGAATCGTAATACAACTGAAGGATATTCTAGTACACGACCTCTTTTATTTGACAACCTTCCTTTTGATTTTTGGAAAACCCGCATGTCTATTTTTTTGCAATCAACTGACTATCGCATGTGGATGCTTATTAAAGAAAGATATTCTCCACCTTCTCATGAAAATAATAGAATTAAAACTAAAGTTTCTTTTACTGAATGGACTACCGATGAAAGAGATTTAGCTCAATTGAATGTGAAGTGTTTGAACTTTTTTTTGTACTTTAAAGTCTGAGGATTACATGCATGTTTCTACTTGCTCTACTGAAAAAGAGATTTGGGATATGTTGTGAATTACTTATGAAGGAACCAATGAATTAAAATAATCTTGTTTGAATATTATCTTGCATGACTACGAACTTTTTTGTATGAAACCTTCTGAATCAATTTCTGATATGTATACTCGGTTCACTCAAATTGTAACTTCTGTACATGCCTTAGGAAAAGAACTTTCAAACTATGAAAAAGTGAACAAGATTTTGAGATGCTTGCCTTCATCTTTTGATGCTAAAATCACTGCAATCATCGAATCTAAATATTTAAATACTTATTCAGTTGATAACTTACTTGGCTCACTTATTTCTCACGAGCAAGGGGTGAATCAAAGAAATCTTGATGTAGGGGAGATAAAGAAAGAGAAAATAGTGGCACTAAAGGTGCAAAAACCAGACTCTGACTCTTCCGAGTCTAAAAGTCATGACTTTGCCTTAATCATAAGGCAATTCAAAAGCTTTCTAAGGATAAAGCACAAGCATCATCAAAGTTGGAGAAAAGGTAAGGATCATAAATATCCTAAATGATCGTCTGATGTGGTTTGTTATGAATGCAGGAAGCTAAGACATATGAAAGCAGAATGCCCTACACTAAAGACATACACAAGCAAGGAAAAGAGTGAGGAGAAATCCAAGTTTAGAAAAGACAAAAATAGACTTTAAAAGGCATTTTGGGCAGATTTTGCATCGAATTCATCGGAGACGAACCAGAAGATGAGACAACAAACTTGTGCTTAATGGCAAATGATAATCTTGAACAAGAAGAGGTATGTGAACATTCCTACGATCAACTTCTTGAAGTTTCTAAAAAATTCATGCAACATATAAGAAACTTAAGAAAACACATGCTAGCTTGAAATTGAAATTTTTGAATTTACAAAAAGAGCATGAAGTTATTCTCAAAGATCATTCTACGATTGATTCAAATCACATGACTTTACTTGATGAATTTGATGAATTAAACAAAAAGTATTGTGAATTAATTGAAGAGCATGAGTCTCTGAAAGTCACACACACCTCACTTGAATTTGATTTTATGAATTCTAAAGAAATGGAGAAAAATTTGAGGATTGATAATGATGCCTTGAAAAGTACTAACTTGAGGATTCAAAATGAATTAGATACATTTGATAAAACTAGGATGACACCAACACTTGATCAGAAGCCTAAACCTAGGAAGAGGCATTATAATTTAAGCCATTTAAGGAATTCTTTTCCAGGTGTTTGATATTTTTCAAGTGGCATGCTAGGACACATCTCACACACTTGTACTGTTCACCATAGTACACATTGGGTGTGGAGACCAAAGGTGCATGATTTTCAGCATACCATACATGCATTGCATCCTACTTTTCATAAGAAGGGACCTAAACTTGTTTGGGTTCCTATATCTAACATTTGATAATTTTATAGGTGGGCTCTCACAAAAGGCCTCGTGAGAGTATGTTGTACCTCGACAGCGGATGCTCTCGACATATGACTGGTGATGCCAATCAATTTGTTACGCTGGAGTCTAGGACTAGAGGCAAGGTTAATCTTGGAGACAACACCACTAGGAAGGTGGTAGGCTCTGGTATAATTGGTAATTCCAAGAACCTTATGATTGAAAATGTTTTGCTTGTAGATGGATTAAAGCACAACCTGCTCAACATCAGTCAACTTTGTGACGAGGACTTCATTGTGCAATTCTTTGCAAATTTATACATTATAACTTTAAGTAACAATACTATTTTGCATGGAAAGAGAATCAACAATGTCTATATGCTTGATTTAAATAACATTGAATGCGCTGCTTCATTTTACTTAAAAATCATTTTTGATGATTAATGGTTGTGGCACAGAAGATTATGTTATGCAAGTATGAAAACCCTTAGTAAAGTGACCCAAAAAGACCTAGTTAGAGGTGTCCCCAAACTTAAGTTTTCAAAAGACCACCTTTGTGATGCCTGACAACTAAAAAAGCAAGTCCACTCCACCTTTCACACAATTAAGGACATTAGCACCTCTAGACCTTTAGAAGTCCTTCACATGGATTTGTTTGGACCAATTAGCACTATCAGCGTGGAAGGGAAAGTCTATGATTTGGTGATTGTTGATGAATACTCGAGGTTCACTTGGACTAGATTTCTTTCACATAAACACGAGTCTTTTGAGGAGTTTATAATATTTTCTACTTGGATTCACAAAAAGCTAGGTTGTGAGATGTTGACCATCCATAATGACCATGGGGGAGAGTTTGAGAATGAATGATTTGGAGATTTTTGTGAGGATAAGAGGATTAGCCACAACTTCTCAGCTCCTACGACCCCTCAACAGAATGAGGTAGCTGAAAGGAAGAATCGGACCTTGGTGGAAGCTGCTAGAGCCAAGCTTGCTGAGTATTCACTTTCAAAATACTTTTGGGCTAAAGCGGTTAACACAGCTTGTTATGTGTTGAATAGGGTGAATGTTAGAGCCAAACTAGATAAGACATCCTATGAGATCCTTAAGGGTAGGACACCCAATCTTACCCACCTTCATGTCTTTGGTTGTAAGGTTTTTATTCCCAATAATGGGAAGTCTCACTTGGGAAAATTTGATTCTAAATCTGATGAAGGAGTTTTCTTGAGATATTCTAGTGTTGTAAAGTCCTTTAGGGTGTTTAATAAGAGAACTTTGATGGTGGAAGAAACTACCCATGTAGAATTTGATTATTCTGATCCTAAAAAACCTGAAGTTGAGGATGATGATGATGTTGGAGACATCACCACTGGATTAGAAAATTTGGAGAAGGGAGTAGGTCACCAAAACATTGAAGCAGTAGGAGATGTCACCCAAGGAGTAGAAAATATAAATTTGTTGAGTCCAATAATTAGGTTGTTAAGCCTAAGTTAATGTCCCAAAGGCTACCAAGAGGGGGGGTGAATTGATAATTTAAAAATTTTAAGCCCTCTTTTAAAATGAGTTAAACTGAAATGAAAATTTTCTTTTAAGTTTTTATAGAAAGCATTATTCAACCACAGAGTTTTAAAACTAAAAATAAAATGCGGAAACGTAAAAAACAGTAAAGTAAATGACACCAGATTTATAGTGGTTCGGTCTAAACTAGACCTACATCCACTCTCAGAGGCTCCCTCTGAGTATTGCGCTAATACCAATAGTGACTCTCCTTTTGCACCCACAGCAAGGCGGAGAAGCCTTTACAACACACTCTTTTCACCACTCCTCGGTGAGGCAGAGAACCGTTGTCCTTTTACACAATCCCTAGTGTTGGCAGAGAACCGTCCGTCCTTTCACACTCTCCAAGTATGGGCAGAGAACCGGTCGTCCTTTGACACTCTCCAAGTGTGGCAGAGAACCCTTCAGCTATTCACACTCTCCTAGTGTAGGCAGCGAACCCTTCGGCTATTTACACTCTCCTAGTGTAGGCAGCGAATCCTTCGGCTATTCACACTCTCCTAGTGTAGGTAGCAAATCCTTCGGCTATTCACACTCTCCAAGTGTCGGCAGAGAACCGCATCTCCTTGATAGATCTTCTCATAAGAATCTAGAAGGAAGAAGGAAAAGAGTGAA
>NW_021319856.1:23749-36630 GCF_001605985.2 Dendrobium catenatum | reverse complement strand
TAAGGACCTACTTTTTCCAATGATATAAAAGTAAAAAATAAATTAACCTTTGGTAAAAATGAAATTATTTATTGAGTTTCTAATTGATGTTTTATATACAAAAACAACATTAAGCTTTATCTGACTAAGTTGAGTCAGCTACATGAATCCATTTTTTCTATAACATAATTTACATAAATTGTATGAGCACTAAGTACACAAAGTGAAAATATTTTTTGTTTGTCTCTTTATCTATTATGTGTAGAGAATAGTGTAAGGAATAAAGTTAGACAATGAGAGAGTGAGAAAGAACAAGACGTGTATAAATTCTCCTAATTTTCATGTTGAATTTCTTAGTGTTATGTAGCTCTGGGTCATTTTTTTATTTTAGATTTTTCCACATTAAATCCTTAGTATTTTTATTTGTTGCATTTTATCTTTCTTGTTTTTAGATGTTGTGCAAATTATTTTCCCACCATAATCGAGAGTGTTGCTACTTATATTTGTATGTTTTTACTTTCTTGTAACTTGTATGTTTTTTATTATTCTAAATATTATTGTTTTTGATTATTTTTCTCCTAACACTTTTTGGAAGAATTGTTTTTCTCTTGTGTGTACTAACATTTCAGGGAAATCATACTCTAGATTATTGAAGACTTCAAATTGAGATCAGCTTAAAATGTTTTGTAAATTGAAGTATGTATTTTTAATTTTATTGAGCCAGAGAGAGTGTGATTATAATTGATTAACTAAGCACACACATACTGGGGGAGTGTTTTAAAATTAAATTTTTTTTATTGATTATACTGTATGATACCTGTTCGTACGGCATGATTTGTTAAGTTATTTTCTGTAATGAGCAATAGAACAAATGAAAAAATGGAAAAAAAAAATTAAGTTTAGATTGTACGGTTGATATTTTACGTTTGTACCGGGACGATCTTCTCTATTTTTGCCAAATGTTAAGATCATATGGATAATATTTTTCATTCGTATTGGGATGATCTTCTCTATTTTTGACAAATGTGAAGATCATATAGATGATATTTTACGTTAGTCCTAGGATGATCTTCTCTAGAGTTGCCAAATGAACTGTTCATCTGGACGATATTTTATGTTCATCCCAGGATGATCTTCTTTGGATTTGGCAAATACAGTATTCATCTGGATGATATCTTTAGTTCATCCCATGATGATCTTCTTTGGTTTTGGTAAATGTATAGTTTGTACAAATGTTATTTTCAATTGTACTAGGATGAGGGCTCTATTTTGTATACTCGTAGTTCATCCTGAGTTTTCGTACCAATGAACTTTAAAAAATAACTATTCATACCGGTTAAACCTAGTTCATACGGGATGATAATCGGGTACAAAGGTAGTTCGTACCGATTCACAATGAGTTCGTACACAACAGTTATTGAACTCTTTATACATACAAAATTCGATCGTACGGGATGGTCGTGGATGGTCAAATTTGAAAAATGAAGTTTTGTAGATTATTTTTCGTGTATTTTGTTTAAAAGGTCCACTTAAGACTGTCATTTAATCTTTTTTGTCACTTGGTCATTGTGAATGGTAAAACAAAACTGAAGGAGAGAGTAAGAGAGAGTGTTTGGAAGAGATTTCTTCCTTTTAGAGCATGAATGGTTCACTTAGTTACTAAAGGGTAAGGATCTCTGTGTACACTTTGTGTTTGTCCTTCTAGATTTCTAGTTTGAAGATATTTTAAGAAGATCTGGTTCTCTACCGACACTCGAGGAGTGTGAACAGAAAAAGGTTTTCTGCCTACACTTGAGGAGTGTGAATAGTGAAAGGTTCTCTGCCTATAACTTTTTTTTTTTGAAAAATGCATAAAGAAATTGCATTAAAATAAAAAGAAGCTAATAGAAGCTAATAGCATCACATTCCTCCTTTAATAATAGAAAGAAAGGAGGAAGAATGTGTTCCATACTAAGATATTCCCGAGCAAAAACACCATTATGAGCATAGTTAGCACACATATCCGCTAACTTATTACATTTCCTACTAACATGTTTGAAAATAATAATATTAAACTTTTTAATAAAGGAAGAGAACCTTACATCAATCTCCAATTTATGATTCTTGTTGATATTGTTTTGAATACTTTTAATCACATTTTCATTATCTCCTTCAATGATAATCCCTTTGTATTGAGAAGTTCAATCCTTGACAATACCATGCAGAGAGAAAATAGCCTCTAATTCAAGGTGAGCAATATCCCAATAAATTTCTTTGATTCCCATAGTAAAAGGAAACCCTCCTTGATGGTCACGACAATAGCTCCAATTCCAGCATTATAAGAAGGTAACAATGAAGCATCAACGTTAATTTTGATCCAATCGGGTGGTGGATGATGCCAAGATTTTTTAAACAACCGAGATAGTTGATTAACATCCCATAGGCTACATTTATTTCTATTAGAAATAGAAATTGAAGTCATAGTAAGAGCATTAGATGCAATGTTTAAATTTCTATCTTCCATCCCTTCATGAATAAGTCTATTTCTAGACTTCCAGCAAAGAAATACCAAATTACAATAAACATTTATGATAAAAATCTTTTGGTAGCATTGAACTCCAAACAAGAAATTAACTTAGCATAAGTATGAAAATTGGAATATGAAAGCCCCATTGATTCAATTTTTTTTTAATTTGAATGAGTTTATGACAGATCATTGCCACATGCTTAATATCTTCAATTTCCAAACAACCTCTAGGACATAAGCATCCTTCCTTGAGTCTTCTATATTCCAGGAAATGAAAACTTGGAATAGTTTTATGGTATAATCTCCACTAAAAGACTTCGGTTCTTGGATTAAAATCTATTTTCTTCATCCAAGACCAATAACTTCCCCCATTTGAACCAATTAATAGAGCTTCGTAAGATAAGGCAGCCAAATTTTTTCCAAAGTAATGAGAAATCAACTCCATTTGGTCTCTACCGGCCTCCTGATCAATCTTCATGTTGTAGATAATCTGAAACAAATCCTTTCCCAAAACAGTTTACATTTTAACTATCTCTCATCCACCAATTTCAATAAAGTAATCTACACATAACTCATTGATTTGTAGATTATCAGGGAAAGTAGGACATTTACATAAAGCTTTGTCTAGTATCCATACATCCTCCATGACATTCACTTTTTCACCATTAGAAATTTTCCATCTTATAATCGATTTAAGAGGCTTTGCACCACTTCTTATGATTTTACATATACTTGATATGTTCTACTTACAATCACATAACCAACAAGAATTCCCAAACATCGGCTTCAAGCATTTATGCAAAAATGAATCTTCATCATTCACATATTTGCGTGCAATTTTAGCTCTTAAAGAGTCCACTCTTTGGGTACAAGAGTAAAGACCCCGTCCCCCTAAATGCAACGATTTACACAAATTATCCTAGCTTACATAATGTAAGACTACTTCATTCTTCTCCTTGTACCAAATAAACTCTCTACAAGCTTTGCCTATCTCAGCCAAGATACTAAATGGAACCAAAGAATGTGTGAAATAAAAATTTGGAATAGAAAGGATTGTCGATCTAGCAAGAGTAAATCTCCCTGCAAGAGAAATAAACTTGCTTCCCCAAGTATTTAGCTTCCCAAGCACTTTTTCCAACAAAAGAATGAAATCTAAAGCTGCCAATCTTTTTAATGCAATTTTAACTCCTAAGTAATAGAGTTCCTTCACATACTTGAATCCCATTACCTGAGCAATCTTTTTTCTTTCTTCTTCTACTAACAGCTTTCCCACAGAAAATAGAAGACTTATTATAATTATTTTTTTGACCAGACCAATTACAATAGTCCAATAAAATACTCTAATCCTCTTTACCATCTTCATGTTAGCTTAAAAAAAATCAAGATATCATCTACATAAAGCAGATGTGATATACTCGGAGCATTATGATGAATCTTAATCCCTATCTCCATCTCTTCTTAATTTAAAGCATTAAATAATAGTTGAGAACATAAAACAAATAGAAAAGGAGATAAGGGAAAACCTCGTCGAAAACCACAATGAGCATTGATCTAATTAGAAGATTTGCCTTTAATCAAAATAGAGAACCTTGGATTATGTACACATTCCAAAATAAGCTTTGAAAAGTGTAAAGGGAAGCCAAAATAAATCAAAATCTGCTCCAAAGTTTCCTAAGACATGCTATTATAGGCTTGCTCCATGTCTATTTTGAAGGAAACCAATCCTTTTAAAGATTTTGAAAACCTGAATTTATGGAAAACTTCTTGAGCAATTAACACATTATCTGATAGAGACTGGCCATTAATGAAAGCTGGTTGATTTTTTGAAACCAGTTTTAGAAGTAGATTAACAAATCTATTGAGAAGTATTTTAGCCACAAGCTTATAAATTGTTTTACATAAGCTTATAGGCCTGAAATTTGAAGGTGTCATAGGTAACTCTACCTTTGGAATGAGTACAATCAATGTATCTTTCCAACTGTATTCCATCATAACCATATAAAAAAACTTTTTGAATGCATTCCATACATCTAATTTAATGATGTGCCAATAGAATTTAATAAATGAATGAGTAATACTATCAACACCTGGGGATACTCATCCCTCCAAATGGCTGACAACATCATAAACTTCATCAAGGTTGAGCTCAAAATTAAGTGCTTCTCTACCAGAATCTGTTAAAATTTCTCTCGGGCTAGGCCAGTTATTCAAAGAACACAATCTATAATTCCACTTGGTTTGGAAGAATTTGAAAAATCTCATCAATTTGGGCTTGATCCTTCACCAAATCTACATTTGCATCTTTAATATTGAAAATATAATTTGCACTTATTCTTGCATTTACAAATAAATGAAAAAAACTTTGTATTGAAGTCTCCATCCTTTAACCATCTTACCTTTGCTCTTTGTCTCCACCAAGAGTTTAGTAGAGCTAAAGTACAATGAAGTTCATTGATTTTGGACCTGAGAGGCAAGATGATTCCCTTAGGAAGGCTTCCAACCAATGAATCTTCCATTTGAAGATCCTGTATATCTTTGATAAGATTGTCTTTTATAAGATTAAGGTCTTTCAATTTAATTTTACTCAATAAAAATAGACCTTTCAAAGCCCTTTTAAATTTGATATCAAGCCTATTAAAATGGTGATTAGTAATGTTTCTATTCCAGGCTTATTGAATAATAATCACCGAGGTATAGTGAGAAGCCCAAGTATCTCTGCCTATACTTGGAGGGTGTGAAAGGATGACGGTTCTCTGCCAACACTCAAGGAGTATGAACAGCTGAAGGTTCTCTGCCTACACTTGAGGCGTGTGAAATGCAGGAAGATTCTCTGCCTACACTTGAGGAGTGTGAATAGTGGAAGGTTCTCTTCCTACACTTGGAGGGTGTAAAAGGATGATGGTTCTCTGCTGATACTCGATGAGTGTGAATAGCCGTAGGTTCTCTACCTACACTCGAGGAGTGTGAATAGCATAAGATTCTCTGCTTACACTTGAGGAGTGTGAACAGTGGAAGGTTCTCAGCCTGCACTTGGAGGGTGTGAAAGGATGATAATTCTCTTTCAAGACTTGGAGGGTGTGAAAGGACGATGATTCTTTGCCGACACTTAGAGGGTATAAAAGGATGACGGTACTCTGCCGCACTGGGCAGTGGTTGAAGAGAGTTTTTTGAAGGCTTCTCCATCTCACTGTTGGGGCAAAAGGAGATACACTACTGGTAATAGTCCAATACTTGAAGTGGGAGACTTCAGGGAGTGGATTTAGGTCATGTTTGACAAAACCACTATAAATCTTTATCTTTTTATTTCCGCTGCTTTTTATTTTTGTCATTTTATTTTTTTGTGGTTGAAAAATTATTTTTGAAATTTCTTAAAAACATTTTGCTAAGTTTGTTAAAATGGTTTCAACTTTTAAATTAAAATAAGAGGAAAATTTAAAAAAATTACGAATTCACCCCCCCCCCTCTTGGTTAGCCTTTGAGACATAAGCTTAGGTCTAACAACCTAACTCATATTCAACATGTTTTAATAAATGTAATGCGCAAATAGAAATTTTTATGGCACTTAGTGTAATTTAGAAAAAAGGAGTTCACCATATAGATGGAAATATAATGCTATATTGTAACATAAAATATTTTAGATAAATTTTTAAAATGACAAATTGAAGCAGAGATTTGGGATAATTAGTTTATTGCACATGCAAATGCACTTGAATAAAAATTTAAATTTAAAAAACTTTATAATCAAAATTTAAATTATAATTTCAATGATAAAAAGTTAAAATTATTAATTTTATCCCAATAAGTAATTCTAAATATTAATTATAATAGTGAAAAAAGTATTTTTTAACTTTGATCAAAAGAAATGAGGAAGATATATTTCAAAAAAGAGAACATAGATTTTTTCTTTCTATTACAATATAAGTAAGTGCTTACAAAATCAATAGAAGAAAGAGTCAAAAGACTGTTTAGTATCTCCATAACTTTTTATTTAATAATGATCCGGCGAAATTAAGAAGTGAAAGAATCTTAACAAACAAATTATTTTATCCAAATTATATTGAAAGGTTAATACATTAAAATTAATCACTTTTGTACATAAGAAATCTATCATTATCAATTTATTATAATAATGAAACATATAAATATGATCCATTTGTCAATTCATGCTATAACATACAAGCTAATCCCCTCATTAGTTCCTCTTTTGCAATGGAAAAATCATTATCAGAATGGCTATATCTTTTTATGTCAACAAAAAAAAATTGATCATGCCCATGTGCAACAACATCAAAAAATTACTAGACTTTAGAGTAATGAGTTGATTCTACTATTAGCTATCAGCTAAAGACAAAAAGGGTATTCATTTAGAAGATATCTAAATTAAAAGTAGTATTAAAATAATCTAAAATTCATTAATTAAAATCATAAATAGTATAATTTCATAAATTTATTGAATCTTGATTTGGTTGTTAAACCTAACATATTATTCCAAGGCTAACCAAGAGGGGTGGGGGGTGGGGTGGTGAATTGTTAATTTTAAAAAAAAAAAATTCTCTTGGATTTTTTAAATTTGAAAACCTTTGATACGTAGTAGCAAGTTAATTAAGAATTAAAAGAAAAAATTTCAACCACAATAAATAACTTGTAAGAAATGAAATGTAGAAATTCAAAGACAAAAATTTATAATGGCTCGGTCAAACACGACCTACATCCACTCCCTGAAGACTCCCTCTTCAGGTATTTCACTATTACCAAAGTGTCTCTCCTTTTACCCCCACAACAAGGCGGAGAAGCCTTTACAAATCCACTCTTATACCAATCCCCGATGCGGCATAAACTGTCCTCCTTTCACACTCTCCATGTGTTGGTAGAGAACCTTCCAAGTGTCGGGAGAAAAATTGTCATCTGTTCACACTCTCTAAGTGTTGGTAGAGAACTATTATCTGTTGACACCTTCCAAGTATTGGCAGAGTACTGAATCTTCTTCAAAGATCTTCTCACAAGCAATTAGAAAGAGAAGAAGAAGAGTGATAACCAAAATCATAAAGAGATACTTTCCTTTGAGTAACCTTGTAAACCCTTCACACTTCACTTGCAAGAAATCTCTCTCAAACACTCTCTGACACTCTATCTTTCAATTGCCCTCGAAAAATCACAAAGACAAGATATTTTCACGTCAGTTTTAGTGGACCTTTTATACCAAAGACCTGAAAAAGTATCCAAAAAACTAAAATTTTTAATTTTGAGCATACACGATCATACAGTATGATAATATATTTGTACGTATAAACAATTCAAAAACTGTTCAGTATAAACCTCTTGTGAATTGGTATGAAATTATTCATACATGATCAACATCTTGTACGAACCTGGTTCGTAAGGTACGAATAGTTAGAAAATTTTTCATCTTGATTGGGATGAAGAGGCACCCCACAATTTCATACCTTGTATGGCGTACATATGATGTAGACATCAAATGGTATGACCAGTCATAAAATTTTCAAGTTTGTTGGGATGAAAAGGGACCCGTCCAACTTGTACCCTGGACAGTTTACGCATGATGATGACATCGTACGGTACGAATCGTTTATAAATTTTTCAAGTTTGTCTGGATGAAAAGTCAAGATGAAAAGGGACCTGTTAAATTCATACTATGGAAGGTTTGTACGAATGGTATTTCATATAGTACTATTTATACTTAGAAAATTTTTTTACTTTCTATTCGTTTGACTGCTCGTAGAGAAAATGACTGAACAAATTTCCTCGTATGAAATGACTTTGTACAATACAATTAGTTTTAAAAAATTATAAATTTTAAACCCTCCCCCGATGTGTGTGTGCATAGTTACTTAATTACAATCACACTCTCTCGGATTTGAAGTCTTTAACAATCCATAGTATGATTTTTCTGAAATGTTAGTACACATAAAATAGCAAAATAATGCATCCAAAATATGTGAGGAGAAATAATAATCGAAGGTATAATATTTTGAATCAATATACATGTTGCAAGAATATCAACAATCAAGAGCTAAGTTGCAAAAAGTGGGCCAGTCACAGATGGTCTCAAGAAGAAACTTTTGGGAAGAAAAAAGTAGCTGTCAAGCATCTGGCTGAAGGAGATAATAATAACAAATACTTCCATGCTTTGGTTAATAAGAGATGGGCTTTTAATTGTATTCATTAAATTTCTCATGAGGATGGTTCTATTTATGAGGATATTACTAAAATTGCTAATTTGGCTGTTAATCATTTTCAAAACCATCTTAATAAAAACTTTACTCCATATATTATCACCAATCCTTCTATTATTCCTAATATTATTTCTCTTGGGGATAACAATGACTTATCTAAATCTCCTTCTCTTTAGGAGGTTAAAGATACACTTTTTGGTATGAATGCAGATTCGACGGCTGGACCGAATTATTTACTACTAAGTTCTTTCAGAAAGCGTGGCCTATTATTTATATGGATATCTACTCTAATATCACTGATTTTTTAATGGTAATCCTATTCCGAAGTTTTTTCCCTCAGCTACTATTGTGCTTATTCCCAAGAATAATGCTGTAAATTCTTGGAATGATTTTAGACCTTTTAGTTTGTGTACTATTTTTTATAAATGCTTTCTAAAATTTTGGTGAATAGGTTAACAATTTTGTTGCCAAAGCTTTTTTTGAAAGTTTGGTAGGGTTGTTAACCCTTTATGAACTAGTCACGAGGCTAACCAAGAGGACGGGGGTGAATTGGTATTTTAAAAAATTATTTCAATAAAAAATACAATCACAAGCAAACCAAGATTCACTAGAGAAATCAAAGTGCAGAAATTAAATGCAGAAGTAAAATAAGAAAGAACACACCAAATTTTATAGTAGTTTAGTTAACTTGACCTACATTCACTCCTTAGAGCCTCTCCTCCAAGTATTGCACTAAACTCAGTGTCTATCCTTTTGCCCCCATAGCAAGGTGGAGAAGCCCGTACAAAAACTCCTATCCATCGGCTCCAGCAAGGCTGAGAACCCAACTCCTTTTGCTTCCTCCTGAAGCAGGCAGAGAACCTAACTACTTTAGCTTCCTCCTGAAGCAGACAGAGAACATAACTCTTTGCTTCCTCGTGAAGAAAGCAAAGATCCTCGATCAATTGCTGAAGTAGACCTCTCTAAGAATCCACATGGCACCAGGGAAGACAACCTGAGAAGATGACAAAAAACCTTGCTTGTAGCAACCTTTTGTAAAATCCCTACAAATTCCCCCTCATAAGATCCTCTCTCTCTCTCGCTTGATCTCCCTCTCCTCTTGGCTCTCTCAAGTCAGCACAGTAACTAAAGATCTCTTTTGACAAAATAAGAGAGCTTTTTAACCAAGGTCTCCAAATTAGCCCTACTTAGTAATTAATCATCAAAGAATATCCAGGACGATCAATCGATCATCCTGTATGATTAGTTCAATTTTAACCTAATCAGGCAGGATGATATGGAAAAGTCTTATAATTAGAAGGTTCATCAGTTCATATCACAAGTATAATAAGCTATTATCCTATACGATCAGTTCAAGTTGTTGAAAGATTATCTAGACCATTGCCGTGGATGGATGTCTGGATGATGGAAAAATAACTAGATCGTCTGGTACAACCTCACGATCTTCTTGGCCGATTAGTACAAAATGATGAATATCATCCAAAACATCACATTGAATGGCTGTCTGGATGAAAAAAGTATAAACTTGATCGTCTAGGACGATCTAACGATCATCCTGACTGATTAGTTCAATTCAGTACATATCATCTAAAGCATCGCCATGAATGGAATCTGGCCAATTTTTGATAGTCTAAGAAGAACTAAGGTTTGCGTACTGATCATCCCAGCTAATCTTGCAATGGTCCAGGATGATATGATTGAGCAATCAAAATTTTTATTGCTTTCCATAATTACTATATTAATTTATGAAATAATTATGCTGCATCATCCAAGACAATATCCTCGATGATGTCCAAGAATAAAGATACCTAAATAGATCTGAACGGAATTTTTTTTATTTGAGTCTATTGTCCCAGATGATTATAATATCGACAAGGATAATTTGCTTAATTGCAGCTGCCTAAATCAGGATGCCCTAATTAGGGTTTCTAATTTTAACTTGTCGTTTAGGATGATGTTTGGATCATCAAAGATGAAGTGATCGAAACCAAAAAATTCTAAAAAGAGTCAAAAAATTTTCTTTAAGTGTGTGTGAGCAAGTTTTGCTTAGCATCAGGACCCATAAAGTTACAATGGACTAAAGAAAAGGTAGAAGGCACATATCATATATTACAAACTGACTCAATCCTAATCTACTAAATCCTTGAGCTGACTCAATTTTGCAATTTGATCTTGTGGACCTAAAATGTTAGTAGGTAAGGCAATCGTAGAAAATAGAAATGTTTGCTATCATCAAAATCATATTACCTTAAAATTATATTCATAATAATCTCCCGCTTTTTGATGATGGAAATTAATTAAACAATGAAAACTAAATAAAAACACAAATATAAGTGAAAATAGTATGACAAAATAACACAAATAGTATTATAAAACACTACTCCCCCTTTTGACATCACAGAAAGGAGGGAAAACATAAAGAAGAACACAAAGACGAAGAAGAAAAATGAAAAGTAGAGTTTTTTTTTATCAAAGCAATGAATATGATAAAGTCTAAATATGATTGAATTTAAAAATTTGTAAGAACAATGAGTTAACATCATCGAAATTCAAAAAATGGTTAGAATAACAGATTCTTGTTAGCCCTTGCTCGAGCTTTCTCTTAGGGAAAAAATCATCTTTTTGAAAATAAAATACCTTACTCAAAAAACCCAATTGGATAAGAAAAAGTGATCCATTCATATCTTGGTTCTAGAAAATTATCTTGTAGAAAATAATATACACAAAGTAATTTATCATAATCGCAAAATTTGAAATAAGTCTTTGAGAGAATCAAGTGACACATGAATTTTTCTAAGATTTAAAAGTTAGAAAGAGAAGGAAGCTAGCTTTATATGGTCTCATTTTATGCCTCTTGTCAATTGATTGGTGCAGTTTGTGAGAACTCGTTCAATATGAATTAAGATGTTAAGCCCTAATTTAAATGTCTCAAGGCTAACTAAGTGGGGGGGGGGGGGGTGAATTGGTAATTTAAAAAAGTTTATACTTCTAACTCTTGGATTTTTAGAAAACCTTTTTAATTATTAATGAAGTTAAATTTAAAGTTTTAAAAAATAAACTTTTCAACCAGAGTAAACAACTTGCATGAAATTAAATGCGTAAGAAAAAATAAGAAAGAACACCCAGATTTATAGTGGTTCAGTCAAACCTTGACTCTACGTCCACTCCCCGTAGGCACCCTCGAGTATTGCACTAATACCACAAAGTGACTCTCTTTTTTTCCCCCACAGCAAGGCGGAGAAGTTATGTACCAAAATTCACTTTCACCTTCCCTGGTGCGGCAGAGTAGCCGGATCCTTTTGACACCAAAGAGATCTTTCTTCTTCTCAAAACTTCCCTCAAGACGACCCTTGAATCCGATGGTACTGAGGTGCAAGTTCGCCGGAGCAAACCATGTGAATATCCCCTCCACACTCCCTTGAATCCCCTCCAAGGATCTTCTCCCTCTTAAAACTTCACCCTTTCCTCTCTCTTTTCAAGTTCTCTCTTTCTAGTTTTCTCCCAAAGAACGAAGATACAATGGCTGTCAAAGATACACTTTGTCTTCATTTTACACTCTCCAAGTGTCGGTAGAGAACCGGACCGATGTTTGTTGAACTTCACTTGAGAGCCTTCAAACGAGATGGGAAGAAACAAAAAGATCTTCTTCTTCAAGTAACCTTGTTGAATCCCTCACAAACCCCTCACTTGATCTCTCACTCTTCACTCTTACAATCTCTCTCAAACTCTACTCCAATGATCCCTCTCAAGAGAAAAACAACTCCAAAGGCACTTATAATAGTTTCTAGGACTCCTTATATATAAAGGACATGAAAAACCGCACAAAAAACTGCTAAAAAACATATTTTTCTGCGCACTGGATTGTCCGTACCAAATTGAGTTAGTACTAACGAACTGTGTTAAAAACTGTCTCGTACGAACCATTTGTGCATCTGTACGAACCAATTTCATCCTGGACGAAATAGGTTCGTCCCGTATAAAAATATTTCATCCGGTACGAACAGTATATCAAAAGGTTGTTCCGAAAACTGTAGAACGTTGCCAGAAACTGCCATAGCCGTTCCCATCGTCCTGGACGAACAGGACTTCGTCTGGACAAAATTTTTAAGAGAGAACTCGTCCTGGGACGAAAATGATTTGTTGGATGATCATGACTTAGAAAAATTTTCCAATTCAGTTCCTGTTCGTTCCATTGCTCTTAC
>NW_021319856.1:12237-23649 GCF_001605985.2 Dendrobium catenatum | reverse complement strand
CCTTAAAGATTTACCTCCTTCCATGATTATCTTCCATGCTGGAGAGCCCAATCTTTTAGAGTCAACATTTTCTAACAGATTTCCATACTTCGAATATAACAATTTATGTAGTAAGTAATCTTTATCATTCATGTAATTCCATGCAATTTTGGATCTCAACTGATCAACTTTAGTTGACCAAAAATGGAGAGCTCTACCTCCCCATTTTGATGGCAAGCACATAGTATTCCAATTGACATAGTATAAACCATGTTCTCCATTTGATTTGTTCCAAATGTAGCTTCTACAAATCTTGTCTACCTCCTCAAGTATACTCTTTGGCATAAAGAATTAGTGCAATGGAATGTAGTAAATAATAACAAGATAGTTTTGGTCAACAAAATTTTCCCTGCTAAGGATATCATTTTACCTCCCCAAATGTTTGTCATTTTCAAGGCTTTATCAACAATAAAAAAAAAAGTCTTATTTAATTAACCTTCTCATTGCAAGATTTACTCCAAGCTAAGATAGTTATTTTGTAGTTTTGAAACCCATTAATCGGCTAATATACTTCTTCCTTCTTCTCCTTACTGATTTGTTGAAAACCATGGAAGATTTCTTGATGTTGATAAAAAGGCCCATCTAATTACAGAAATCTCTCAGAATAGTTTTAATCTCTTTGGTTTCCTTCATGGTTGATTCCGAGAATATGATCACATCATCTGCATACAACAAGTGATAAATAGAATGCCCATTTGCACACAGCCGAACTCCCAAAGATTCTCCCCTTTGCTTAAAAGCATTAGATAATAATTGTGCACAAAGGATAAATAAGTAAGGAGACAATGGACAACCTTGTCTAAAACCACTATGTCCATCTATCCACTTTGACAATTTTACATTGATTGAAATAGAGAATTTAGAGCTCTGAATACATTCCAAAATCACTTTAGAAAAAAACAATGGGAATCCAAAATAATTCAAAAGTTTTGCCAAAGTTAGCCATCCCATTGAATAAGCTTGCTCCATGTCAATTTTAAAGGACACAACCTTTTGAGGAATTGGAAAGCCTTAATTTATGCATTACCTCTTGAGCTACCAATACGTGATTTGATAGAGATCTTCCTTTAAGGAATGCTGCATGCTCTTCAGAGATCAGTTTAGGGATGATAGGATCCATTCTATTTATAAGATTTTTTCCACCAATTTGTTTACTGAATTACATAAGCTAATTGGTCTATAATTTGATGAAGTTAGTTGATTGCTAATTTTTGGAATTAGCACTATAATTGTCTCCTTCCATTTAGGATCCATCTCAGATGATTAAAAGAAATCATTTATGGCATTCCAAAAATCTTTTTTGATTGTCTCCCAATACTCTAAAGAATGAAAAAGTAATTCCATCATTACCTGGGGAGATGTTGTTACCACTTGGTTTGATAACTTCCTCCATTTCTTCAAAAGTAAAGGCTTTATTCAATATCTTTCTATCTTCCTCATCTAGACAACTCCTAGTTTTCGACCAGTTATCTAGTTTACACAAACGTTTTCTCCATTTTTCCTTGAAATGATCAACCAACATCTTTACTATAAAAGATTAATCCTCCACCATTTCATCATTCCCATTCTTAATCTTTGTGATTAAGTTAGAATTCCTTCTATCTGAGGCTTAAGCTTGAAAAAAAATTGAATTTTAGTCTCACTCCATCATCCACTTTACCTTAGCTCCTTGTCTCCACCAAGTGTCCAACCGAGCTAATGTTGAATTAAGTTCTTTCACCTTAATTTTTTCAGCAACCAGCATTCCTCTTCCAATAGTTATTCTTCATTAGCTTCCTTCAATTGAAGATTCTCTATTAGCTTCAACAAGTCATTTTTAAGTCATAATAAATTTTACATCTGTGCTTCGCTCCAATAGAATAGAGCCTTGAGAGAGTTCTTTAATTTACAATTTAGGACATGAGCTGAACTGCCTTTACAGTTTCTCCTCCATATTTTATCCATCACAGCCACTGAAGCCTTCTTAGAGGCCCAAACATCTTTAAACCTTAATATCTTCTTACTAGTTTGCTGGACCATAAGGTTCAAGATGATTGGGCAATGATCAGATGCCACACGAGCCAAGTGCCTTACCATACAACGGTTAGAAGAGGTTACAGCATCTGGGTTTAGGAAGCATCTATCCACTCCTTTCTTGTTGTTACACCATGTGAATTTTGGACCGACAAATCCAACTTCATGTAAGTCAGTGTTGGGTAGAAAGGCCTTCATTTTCTTAGATCCAAGGGAAACTTTGAATCTTTTTTCTCCCCTTGTATCATCACTAGATAGAATATAATTAAAGTCTCCTCCAATGACAATAGCCAAGTCCTTTGAGGCAAATAATCCTAGCCTTTCCAATAAACTTCTCCTTCTATATACATCCTTGTTGTCATACATCGAAGCTATTCTCCATATACCTTTATTAGGAACATCTAAATCACCAACAATGAACTGTGATGAGAATTCTAAAACTTGAAATTTTGCTATATTAAATCTCCTTACCATAAGAATACCTCCTAATAGTCCTTCTGAAGGAACATGGAAAAAATCCCATTCATAGCCAATTAGATGATCTACCTCTTTCCTTTTAAATAGTGCTCTTTTGGTTTCCATTAAACCAATAAAAAAAACGGCATATTCTTTGACAAACTCTTTCAAGTATAGAGAAGCTCTTCTCTTCCTAGATCCTCTATAATTCAAGAATGCTATAGATGAATTCATTGAATAAGAGGGGATGAAGACCCCATCTTGTCTTTAATTTTAGCTTCATCTCTCCTACTCCTAGGAGCTATGTTAATCGGGCCCAATCCTTTTAATTGTTTAATTCCCTTCCTCTTAATAGTAGAGGATCCTCCATCCTTCATATGAATGGCCTTCTTCAAATCTTCCCTATTGCTGATTAAATCTTCTTCTGAGACTTTGATTGACCCTTCCATTTCTTCATAAAAATTGTTATCAATCTTTCCTGTAGATACAATTTCACTTTCGTTACTAATCCATCTATTCAGGGAGTGGATGAGGTCATATTTTATGGAACCACTAGAAATCTTTGTGTCATTTTATTTTTTGTACTTTTATTTTGTGCACTTTATTATTTGTGGTTGAGAAATTTATTTTTGTAAAAAGTTCAAAAGTTAGTTTTTAATTAAAAAAATCTAAGAAATTTTTTTAAATTACCAATTTACCCCCTCTTTATTAGCCTTGGGGCCATTGCATGGGTTTAATAAGCTATACGGAATCAAAAAGAGGTATCAGAGCTTTATTTCAAAATTATAAGTTTAGACTATTTTTTGTGAATAAAAATTGCTACTTTTGAAAATCGAAACACACCTGAAGGTTTTCGATCACTAGACTCCTATTATTTAAAAATAACCCTTTAACTTTTTGCAAAACACGCATATTTACATTTCTTTAATTGTTTGATTATCTTATGTGGATTTTAGTTCAAGAATGGTATACTAGGCCTACTAGATGTGTAGATGGCATTAGAGTTGAAACACCTTCGCTAGTTGTACTGTAGAAGAACGTGACTTAACACAATTAAATGTTAAATAATTAAATTGTTTCTTTTGTTCACTTAAGTCAAAATATTAGATGCAGGTTTTCATTTGTAAAAGTGGAAATGACATTTGTGATAGACTCTGTATTACATATAAAGGGACTAATGTGGTAATACAATCTATATTGTTTTGCTTGAAACCTAATGAATTCATATCTAACATGTACACAAGATTCACTCAAATAATCACTTCTTTACATGCATTAGGTAGGGAACTAAAGAATGCTAAAATGGTTAACAAAATTATTCCTTATTTTCCTACTATGTATTATGCTAAAATTACTATAATTTTAGAGTCAAAAGATTTAAATGTGTATTCTATTGGCAATCTCCTTGGATCACTAATTGCTTACGAGCAAGGAGTGAATCAAAGGAAGATTAATGTAGGAGAATAGCTAAAGGAGAAGAACATTACACTGAAGATTGATGACTCAGAGAGTGATCAATTATAACCAAAGGATGATGATGACATTACCTTGATGACAAGGTAATTCAAGACTTTTTTAAAGAAAAAGCAAAGAAGACACCAACAATGAAATAGAGGTAAGTTCCATAAAAATGATAAGGTTTCTAATGATATTATTTTCTACTAATGTAGGAAACCTAGACATTTAAAATTGAATTTCCCTAATCTTAAAGCCACTTCTAGTATGGAGAAGGTAGAGGAGAATGTAAATGGGAGAAAGGGCAAGAATAGATTTCAGAGAGCTTTCTAGGCGGACTCAGCTTAGGATTCATAAAAAATAAAATAAGGAAGAAGAAGTCACCAACCTATGTTTAATTCTTGATAATCTTGATCAATCTGATTAAGAGGAGATATGTGACTTAACTTATAATGAAATGATTTAAATTTCTAAAAGAATTCATTCTACATATTGAAAACTTAAGAAATTGAATGCTAGATTGAACTTATAATAACAAGAGTCACAAAAAAAGAATGAAACCCTTAGGAATGATCACACATTAATTGATAACAACCACATAAACTTTCTAGATGAATTTGATTATTTGAATAAGAAAAATTTTCTTTTAAAATCATCTTACACTGAATTAGAAAAAGAATTTTAATCATTTAAGGACGAATCTAAAATAGGGAGCTGTATTTAAAATATGATATTAATATGCAAAAAGATGTAAACACATTTCTTAAATTGAAAGTGTAAGCTCTCGATAAAATTAGGATACCCCCTATAGTTAATGATTTACTAATCCTATTTTGAAGTCCAAAATTTTAAAACCTAAGAAGAGCCAAATTTATTATTGGAGATTGAAAAATACATTTCCTAGATTTAAGTATTTTACTTGTGCGATGATTGGACATATATCACACACTTATACTTTACATTAAAAAACTCATTTAGTATGGAGACCTAAGATACATAAAATAAGTCATATCATATATGCATATAGTTTTATTTTGCCAAAAGTGGAACCCAAACTTATTTGGATTTGCAAGACTAATGTTTGATTATTTTATAGGTACACTGTTACGGATCTATGGTTTATGATTTTGATGATAGCAAACATTCCTTATTTCTCTATGATTGCCTTATGTGCTAACATTTCAGGTCCACACGTTCAGACTGCAATCTGGAATCAGCTCAAGATTGGGTAGACTAGGTCTGTGTCAGTTTGTAATCTTTTTCCCTTCTTGAGTATGTTGTATTTAGTGTGGCTATAACTTGGTAGAATTTCTCTTGCTCCATATATGATTTCTTCTTTTGGTAACATCATCCAGGATGATATTAATATCGGCCAGGACGATCTGTCCAAAAATCAGAAACCCTAATTAGGGCATCCTCATTAAGGCAACCGTCAACAGATCGGCCTGGACGATACTTGTATCGGCCAGTACGATAAGCTCAATTCTGAAAGAATCAGCTGCCATAGACAATTAAGGTATACAGTATTTTTAAATTATCGGCCAGGATGATCCAAGGACCGGCCTGGACGAAATTACCAAATTATGCCTTAATTGATCAGGTAATCAAGGGAGCATTAATGGTTGATTGATACGAGCACATCGGCCGAGACGATCGCATGATTGGCCTGGACAATGTAACAAATTTTTTTCTGATCGTCTCAAATCATCCCGGGCTAATGAGATTAATTTGTACTGATCGGCCAGGACAATATGCCTATCGGCCTGGACGATAATGTCGGCAACTTGTATTAATGAGCTCGTTTTGAGAGCTTCTATTTAATCCTTGGCATGACACTTTGTAAGTGTCTTTGGCAGCCATTGTAAGCTATCGTTCTGTGGGGAAACTAGAAGAGAGAGCTTAAAGGGAGGAGAAAGGGTGGAGTTTAGAGAGGGAGAAGATCCTGTGAGGGGGGACTCAAGGGAGTGTGGAGGGGGTTCCACACGGTTGCTCCAGCGAACTCCGACCTTAGTACATCGATTCAAGGCTTTCTCGAGGTAAGTTACCAAGAAGAAGTCTCTGGTGTAAAGGACCCAACTCCGCCGCACCGGGAGAGGTGGAAGTGATTTTGTAAGGCTTCTCGCCTAGCTGTGGAGGCTAAAGGAGAGAACTTGTGTTAGTGCATACTTGGGGGGTGCCTCCAAGGAGTGGACGTAGGTCAAGGTTTGACGAACCACTATAAATCTGGTGTGTTCTTTTCTTATTATCGCTTTCCGCATTTATTTATTTTTCCGCACTTTTGATTGTGGTGATTTGGTTTGAATTTGTTTTAAGTTTCCAAATTCACCTCTCTATTAATTAGCTTTGGGACTAGTTCACATAGGGCCTAAACTCCTAACGAACTTTCAAGTGCTATAAGAGCACTTTCAAGTGGTTCAGAGCGGTTTCATAAATAAAGTTTTTCAAAAGCTTTTGAATTTCGATCCATGGCTAATTTTTCAAATCGTAATGTTGCGGAAGGTTTTTCAATCACTAGGCCACCATTATTTGAAATATGTCTTTGATTTTTGGAAAGAATCGCATGTCTATTTTCTTTGAATCATAATTGATTTTGCATGTGGCATATGATTTAACTGGTTATTCCATCACCGTCACGATTGTTAATGGAATTAAAACTGATATTTCCTTTTAATCAATGAATAGGGATGAACGAATGGATGCTCAATTAAATGCAAAGTCTTTAAATTTTTTTTTCTGTGCTTTTAAATTCTGATGATTTTATGTTAATATCCCGTGCACTCCGGTAAGGAAGTTTGGGATAATTGAACACCATATACGAAGGCACTAGTGAAATCAAGCATCCAAGTTGATTTGTTAATGCATATTTTGAATTATTTTCCATGAAACCTTTTGAAAATTTTAGACATGTATACAAGGTTTATTCAAATTACTACATCATTTGCATGCCTTAGGAAAAGATTTTTCAAATTTTGAAAAAGTTAACAAAATTCTTCTGTTGTTTACTTGAAAAATTCGATGCAAAAGTAGTTGCTATTTTGTGAATAAAATTTGAATAATTATTTTATTGATAATTTGATTGGCTCACTCATTGCCACAGAGCAAAGTTTGGGTCAAAGACTTTTCTGATGCAGGTGAAAGATCTTCTAAAAGCTGAGATACGAAAAGAGAAAGCTTAGTTGGTGACGAATAGCAATGCGTCAGCAAATCACAAAGCTCACCAAAGCATAAGCAAAAGTGGAAAAAAGGTAAAAATGGTAAGGATGTTAATATTTCCTCTGAATTATTTGTTTTGATGTAGGAAACCTGACATATGAAAAATGAGTGCCCTAATTTAAGAATTCTTCCTACGAAAGAAAAGGGGAAGGGAAACAAACTTTGAACTGGGGAAATAAGAAAGCAAAAATCTCATGGCAGACATGGTGTCTGAAGAATCGGACAGGAAAGAGATAATGGTTAAAAATGGCTATTTTTTTTTTTTCTCTTCTTTTTTGGTTTTTATTTTTCCTTTGTTTTCATTTTTTCTTTATTTTTATTATTATTATTCATATTTTTTTATCCAACACACACTCACTTTTTCTAAAAATGAAAAATCTACTTTATAGTTTTTTCTTGAAATCTTTGGTTATTGTGTTTGAGTTCTCTAAATAGTCAAGGAAGGAAACTCTTTTCTTTCTTTTCAATCTCTATTCCTAAAAGAGTTATTCTACTTTGATTAAAATTTTCTTTTTCAATCTTTTAAATTGGTTTTTGAAACAAGTTTTTTATCTCCCTACATTTTACTTATCGACATAGGAATCTTTTGCAAGTGTTTGAATCTAACTCAAATTTTTCTTAATCAAGAAATTCGCTTTGATGGGTTTTTCATTATTTTTTTAAGATTAAGAAAGGTAGCATATTCAAAAAAAAAAAGGCCATGATGCAAAAATAAAAGATGGAGCAAAGCGCCAAAATTGAAATTTTAGAATTCACAAAGTGTATAAAAGATGCGGGCAGTGCGCCAACAATTTCAAGAGGCATAAAAATGAGCCCACAAAGTTAATGGCTTACCATCTTGACTTTTTAAACATAAGAAAACCCTTGATTTTTTTATACTTGAGTTTTTGAAAATCTTGATTTCTTGTTCAACAAATTCATGCATTGATCTTCTATTAGTATATTTTATGGAAGAGCTTTTGAAAAATGATTGTTTCTTTCTCTAATTTGTTTTATGATTTAAATATTAAATTAAAAAGTTTTAAGCCTTTTTAAAGACTTGGAGTTTGATATCGAATCTTGAAATTTCTAACCTTTACTTAGGATATGCTTTGTCATCCATTCTACTAAGATTTCGATATAAAACTAACAGTGTAATCTTCTGCTTCATTTTAAGATTTTTCTAAATTTGAAAGTTCTTTTTTTTGTTTTTGTGCCTTCTCTCAATTTTGATAATCGTCAACAGGGGGGAGAAGGACGTACTTGTATCCCCTTGTTTTTTTCAAAAATTTAAAACTACAAAAATTTTATTCTATCCTATACTTCTGGCGGCGTGATTTAAGTTCAATATTTCATCTCATATACTCAAGTGTTGTTCACCTAGTGCGGTTCCCCATTCGGATAGTGGGTTCAGTCGGGGGAGTAAGTGGTCATGCAGTCCTGGGGCAACCCGTGTAATCGCCTATCCAAGCTATTAGGGACCTTATCTTCAAAATGCCATGCAAAAGTTCTAAATATCTTTCATATAGAATAAGATAAAGGCTTGTATGGTCTTCATGCCAGCATAAAAGCTCACATAAGAAACTGTCCCCTTCTTCCGATCCTACACATTGTTAGCTATTGGTACCTATCAGGAGGTCGTCATGTTTGATGATTTTGATGATAGCAAATAATATCCTATTTTCTAGATAAGACACTCCAATTTGTGCTAACGTTTCAAAGGTCCACACGTTCAAGAACTGGAATATCGGAATTCTAGACTCAGATTGGGTAGAACTAGTCTTGTGTCGTTTGAATCTTTTTTCCTTTCTGAGTATGTTATATTAGTTGGCTATAACTTGAGTAGAAATTCTCTTGCTCCTATAGATTTCTGCTTTGGTGGGTAACAACGACCGTGACCGATTTATCGGCCAGGACGATCCAAGGAGTCGGCCTGGACGAATATTAACCAAATTATGGCTTTAATTGATCAGGAATCAAGGAGCATTAATGGTTTGATTGATACGATCACATCGGCCGGATGATCGCATGATTCGGCCTGGAACGATGTAACTCATTTTCTTTCTGAATCGAATCTCAAATCATACCATGGATAATGAGACTTAATTTGTGATGATTCGGCCAGGACGATGATGCCTAATCTGGCCTGGACACGATAATGTCGGCAACTTTCATTAATGAGCTCGTTTTGAGAGCTCTATTTTAACCTTGCATGAACTTTGTAAGTGTCTTTGGCAGCCATTGTAGCTTCATTCTTGTGGGCGAAACTAGAAGAGAGAGATTGAAAGGGAGAGAGGAAAGGGTGGAGTTTTGAGAGTGGAGAAGATCCTGTGAGGGGGGACTCAGGGAGTTGTGGAGGGGGTTCCACACGGTTGCTCCAGCAGACTCGCACCTTAGTACCATCGGATTTCAAGGCTTTCTCGAGGTAAGTTCACCAAAGAAGAAGTCTCTTTGGTGTCAAAGGACCGCAAATCTACGCCGCACCGGGAGAGGTGGAAGTGATTTTGTAAGGGCTTCTCCGCCTAGCTGTGGAGGCTAAATGAGAGACACTCGTTGTTAGTGCAATACTTGGGGATCGGTCCCCCAAGGAGTGGACGTAGGTGTCAAGGTTGACCGAACAACTATATTAGAGATCATCGCAGGACCCTGTGTTCTTCTCTTATTATGCTTCCGCATTTATTTAATTTCTTTCGAACTCTTTGCACTTGTAGGTGATTTGGTTCTGAATTTTGGTTTTAACGGTTTTTCCATAGGCGTCACCTCTCTACTTAGATTAGCTTTGGAGACTAGTTCACATAGGCCTAAACATCCTATACGAACTTTTCCACAGTGGTATAAAGAGCATTTTACTACCTAGATAGTAGTTTGCCCGAAGAATATGACTATAGATACACCTCATAATTCATATAGACTGGGAAGCTAGGAATGGAGGCAAGGTTTACACTGGAATAATATCACTAGGAAAGTGGTTGACTTAGTAAATGATCGGAAAACATGAATAATTTTTTTTTTACTTGTAGAAGGATTAAAGCATAATTTATTAAGTAATCAGCTAGTATGTTGATAAGGGTATAGTGTTAATTTTTTTTTTTTTTTTTGTCGCTAACTCCATATTAAGACTAAATGGATATATATTTTGCCATGGAACCAGGTAAATAATATTTTTAGCTAGACTTGAAATTTTAATTAAAACTGCTAATGCTTTTTCTTTAAAAATAATTTTTGAATGAATTATGGTTATGGGCATAGGAGACTTTATCATGCTAGCATGAAAACCTTTAGGAAAATGTACCCAAAAGGGATATTATTAGAGTATACAAAACAAGACTTTAATTAAGGAATCCCCTGGTGATGCTATGTCAACAAGGAAAATAGGTGAAGTCCTCATTTCCCATTCTAATAAGGATCTTAAGAACTAAACAAACCCACTGGAGATTATTCATATGGATATTTTTGGATTGGTTAGAAATTAGTCTAGGAGAGAAAGGTATATGGATTTTGTGATAGTTGATGATTTCTTGAGATTGATGTGGAATTTTTAAACAAAAGAACTTTGGAAGTTGAAGGAGACCACACATGTTGTATTTGGTGAATCCTGGAATTTTATGAGAAAACCCAAGTTTGGAAAGACGATGTATAGAAAAAACTCCCAGGATTGAGAAATTAGTTAGGATGAAAATTGTGAAACAAGAATTAAACCTTTCCCAGAGATTAAAATTTTCTAAAACAACCCTAGCGGACTAGTTTTAAGGTGGACTTAGTGAGGTAATTAGGACTAGGCGCAGACATAAAAAAGAATCAGCCATCTTATCTTTATTTTAATGATAGAACCCCACAAATGTAAATAAAATATTTTTGAATGAATTTTGGGATTTTATTCATGCAAGAAAATTAAAACAATTTTTAAAGGAAATGATGTTTTGGAAATTAATTGCAGGCAAAAGGATCAAAATATAGTTGGAACTAAGTGGGTAATTTAAAATAAAAAGAATATCTCAGGAGTTGTTGTTAGAAATAAGACTAGATGGTGCTAAGGGGTATATATGCAAGATGAATGGATTAATTTGAGAAAGAACTTTTTCCGCTTGTAGCAAGACCTAGAAGCATTAGGGTTTTATTAGGCCTTTGCATGTTTTAGAGGATTTTTAAATTTTTTTCAAATGGTATTAAAAGTGCCTAATTGAATGGAGTGATACAAGAGGATGTTTATGTTGAATCAAACCTCTAGATTTTAAAAGTTCTAAATCCCTAATCATG
>NW_021319856.1:0-8663 GCF_001605985.2 Dendrobium catenatum | reverse complement strand
AAACAAAAGTACAGAATGACTCAACCCTAAACCTACGTAATCCTGAACTGCTTGGTATGTTCGTCCGATCTTCGATTCCTGAAAAGTTAGAAGCAACAAACAGTCCAAGAAAAATAGTGTTTGTCAATCATCAAAACATAAGCCATGAAAATATATTTGCAACAATTCAATGAATCTATTTCTAATATATACATAAGATTCACTCAAATATTCACTTCTTTGCATGCACTAGGTAGGGAATTAACTAATGATGAAATGATTAATAAGATACTTCATTGTTTGCCTACTACTTATGATGCAAAAATAACTGCTATATCAGAGTCTAAAGACTTAAATGTATACTCTATTGTTTATCTTCTTGGACCACCAATTCCTTACGAGCAAGGAGTGAGTAAATGAAAGATTGATGCAGGTGAGACACAAAAGGATAAGAATATTTCACTAAAGGTGGAGGAGTCGGAGAGTGATCTATTTGTACCTGAGGATGAGGATGACATTGCCTTAATGACTAGGCATTTTAGGAGCTTTCTAAAGAGGAAGCAAAAGAGACGATAACAATGGAATAGAGGTAGGTTCAACAGGAATGTTAAGGTTTCTAATGATGTCATTTGCTATGAATGTAGGAAACCTAGACATGTGAAGTCAGAGTGCCCAAAATTCAAAGCCACTCCTAGAAAAGAGAAGGTAGAGGAGAAACCAACTATAAAGAAGGGAAAGAAGAAATTTTAAAGAGCTTTCTGGGTGAACTCAGCTTCAAACTCTTCAGAGAATAAAAAGTATGAGGAAGCCACCAATATGTACTTGATGGCTGATAATTTTGATCAATCAGATCAAGAAGAGCTATGTAACTCACCTATACTAAACTCTTTGAAGTCTTTAAAAGAATACATGATACATATAGGAAGGTAAATAAAATGCATGTTAGTCTTAACCTAGAACTATAAGAATTGCAAAAAGAATGCAAGATTCTTAGGAAAGATCATGTATTAAATGATAGAAACCATATGAATTTTCTTGATGAGTTTGATGATTTGATTAAGTATAATAAAATTTTAAAATCTTCCTATGCAGAATTGGAAAAAGATTTTAAAGAATTCAAGGATGAATCAGTGAGTGAAAAATATAGCTTGAAATATAGTAATAATGTGTTAGATGATATGAACATTTTCTTAAAATTGAAAGTGGAAGCCCTCGAGAAAAATTGGATACCCCGAAGACTTAAAAATTTTATAAATCCTATTTTATATCCTAAATTTTTACAACTCAGCAAGAGACAAAGTAGTTTTAGAAGATTGAGAAATCTATTTCTTGGAGTTAAATGCTATAAATATGGATTGATTGGAAATATAGCTCACACCTATACTTTGGATAGAAAAACTCATTTGGTGTGAAAGCCTAAGATGCATAACCTTAGATATATCATATATGCATCTACTAATAAGTTGCCAAGAGGTGAACCCAAACTTGTTTAGGTTTCTAGGTCTAAAGTTTGATGATTTTGTAGGCACGCTCTCGCACAAGACCTATCATACCTGGACAGTGGATACTCAAAGCATATGACTGGAGATACTAATCAAATCATATCACTGGAAGCCACCAATGGAGGCAGGGTTACACTTGGAGATAACACATAATGAAGGTGGTTAAATCAGGTATGATAGGAAATTTGAAAAACTTTTTTTACTGAAAATGTACTTTTAGTTGAAGGCTTAAAATTTAATCTATTGAGTATTAGTCAGCTATGTGATAAAGAATGTTGTGTTAAGTTTTCCCCACTAGTTGTTTGTTAAGACTAAATGATAATGATGTTTTGTATGGTATATAAGTAAACATTGTTTATATCTAATATTTGAATTGTATCAAAACACCTACTATTTGTTTTTTAAAATTATATCTGATGAGTCATAGTTATGACATAGGAGGCTTTGTCACTCTAGTATGAAAAATCTTAGAAGGATTACTTAGAAGAACCTAGTGAGAGGTATACTAAAACTAGACTTCACTAGGGATCACCTTTGTGATGCATGTCAATTAGGAAAATAGGTGAAATCCTATTTTTAGTCCAACAAGGATCTTATAACTAGTAAACCATTAGAGATTTTGCATATGAATCTTTTTGGACCAGTTGGAACTATGAGTCTAGGAGGAAAGGTATACGAATTTGTGATTATAGATGACTTTTCAAGATTCACATGGGCTAAATTTTATATCATAAGAATGAATCATTTGACGAGTTTAGAGATTTTTTGACTTGGATTCAGAGGAAACTAGGATATAAGATTTTGATGATTCAAAGTGATCATGGTGGAGAATTTAAAAATGATAAATTTGAGGATTTTTGTAAGGAAAAAGGGCTTGATCATATTTTTTTTGCTCCTAGAACCCCTCAGCAGAATGGGGTAGACAAAAAGAAGAATAGAACATTAATAGAAGCCGCTCGAGCTATGCTGGCAGAATATTCACTTCCTAAATATTTTTGGGCTGATGTGGTTAGCACGACATGTTATGTTCTGAATAGGGTGAGCATTAGATCAAATTTAAATAAAACACCCTATGAGTTACTTAAAGCGAGAACACCTAATATGTCATATTTGCATGTTTTTGGATGCAAGGTGTTCATACATAATAATGGAAAATATGCCTTAGAAAAATTTGATCCAAAATCAGATGAAGGAATTTTTCTTAGATACTCTAGTGTTGAAAAATCTTATAGGGTATTCAATAAAAGAACTTTGTTAGTAGAGGAGACCACATATGTTGTATTTGATGAATATGAAATTTTGGAAAAGCTAATTATTAAAGAGGATGAGATAGAAATTGACTCCCAAAAAATTGATAAAACAAATTTGGATAAAAATTTAGAGATTGAAAACTCGTTGCCCAGAGAATTAAGGTTTTCCAAAAACCAGCCAAAGGAATTGATTATAGGTGAACCTAGTGAGGGTATTAGGAGTAGTCGTTAACTGAACAAAGAAGTCAATCATTCAGCCTTTATTTCAATGATAGAACCCATAAATATTGATCAAAACTTTCAGATGTATTTTGAATTTTGGTAATGTAAGAAGAATTAAATTAATCTGTAAGAAATGAAGTTTGAAAATTAATTGCAAGGCCAAAGGATCAAAGTGTAATTGAGACTAAGTGGGTATACAAGAACAAAATGAATGACTCATGAGTAATCATTAGAAATAAGGCTAGATTGGTGGCTAAGTGGAATAATCAGATTGAAGGGATTGATTTTGAGGAGACTTTTGCCCCTATAACTAGACCTGATGTAATTAGGGTTTTGTTAGCCTTTACCTATTTTAGAGGATTTAAATTGTATCAAATGGATGTTAAAAGTGCCTTTTTGAATGGGATAATTCAAGAGGGTATTTATGTCAAACAACCTCCAGGCTTTAAAAATTCAAAATACTTAAATCATATTTTTAAATTAAAAAAGGCATTATATGGTTTAAAACAGGCACCTAGGGCTTGGTATGAGAGGTTGAGCATATTCCAACTTAAGAGATCTTTTAAAAAAAGAAGTGTGGACATGACTCTCTTTTTAAAGAAATTAGGAGATGACATACTCATTGTATAAATTTATGATGATGATATCATCTTTGGATGTATTGATAAAAATCTTTGTGATGAATTTTCTAAAATAATTAGTAGTGAATTTGAGATGAGCTTAATGGGAGATTTGTGTTACTCTCTTGTCTTTAGCATTAAGCAACTTAAGGAAGGTCCATTTCTCAGTTAATATAAATATGTTAAGAAAATCCTCAAAAAGTATGAAATGGATAATACTAAACCAATTAGTTCACCTATGAGATCCTCAATTTAGTTGGATAAGGACCCAAAGGGAAAATTTGTTGATTAAAAGAAATTTAGAAGAATTAATGGATCTTTGCTTTACTTACCTGCTAGTAGACTTGATATTATGTTTAGTATTTATTTGCATGCTAGATTTTAATCAGATCCAAAAGAATCACATTTGATAGCAGGGAAAACGATTTTTAGATATCTCTTGGGAACTTAGAACTTAAAGATTTAGTATCCTAAGTTTAGCTCTTCATTTTAAATAATTGAATATTCAGATTAAGACTTTGAAGGTTGTAGGGTTGATAGGAAGAGTACTTCTAGAACATGTCAATTTATTGAAAATTCTTAATTCTCTTGGTCCAGTATAAAAAATAATTATGTAGCCCTATCTACTGTTGAAGCTGAATACCTTTCCTTTGGAAGTTGTGTGACACAAGTACTTTGGTTAAAACAACAGTTAATTGATTTAGAATTAATAATAGCCACAATTCATATTTATTGTGATAATACTAGTACCATTTTCATTTCAAAAAATCCTATTCAACATTCAAGAACGAAACATATTGACATAATGCATTATTTCATAAGGGATCATGTTTCCAAAGGAGAAATTGAACTTAATCATGTTTCAACGGAAAATAAACTTGTAGTCATTTTTACAAAACCACTATCCTTTGATACTTTTAGTACATTAAGAACAAGGTAAGGTGTGATTGATCTGATTACTGAAATAAAAATTTTGCAAACTTGATATGTGATTTTGTGTGTGTATTTTTATATTTTGAGTTTTATGTACATTTTTTAGTTTGTTTGAATGTTTTTTATGTGTTGTATAATTTTGAAATGTTTTTCACATCAGATTTCATGATTTTGATTGATCGCTCAAAATTTTCTATGTGTTCTATTCGTACCGTATGAAATTCATTTCATACAGGATGAATCCTATAGCGTATCAATCATTGGATAGAACAGAGCGCGTATAGTTTTTTAGTTTTTCGTTACAGTTCATCTGTACGATCTACAAACAATCTGGATAAAGTGTATTCATTTATATGTATGCATGTGGATGGTTATACGGGTAGAAGTAGTTATTATTTTGATCATACGTATGAACCTAAAGTTCGTACATACAAACATGTGGCATTCTGAGTAGGGGACATTTCAAACTATCATAAAAATGATCTTAAATAAACTATCATCCTGGATGAACACTTGTTTGTCTGTATGATTATTTGGTCAAAAATTCTATACGAAAGGATGCCTAGTAACCTTATTATTATGAAAAGGCATTTCATTCTTATCACATTCATTCATACATATGAAATTTTATTTTGTTCATAGAAACTGAACAATCATATGGGACGAATCAAATTTCATCTATATGAAAGGTCATTTTTCTTTAAATAGAAGGCTTTAGAACACTAATTTCATATACTTTAAAAGCTTTTCAAACCCTCTCATCTTTTCAAAACTTTCAAATGGCAAGCTCTAGCAAAAGAAATAGGGTGGCTAAGGAACTTACTACGGGACCTGCCTCTAGAAATTTTGAAGAAAATTCCCTATCCAAAATAAGCTAAGAATCTTTTCCAAGGTCCATTTCCGCAAATATCACCCTTTCTAGAGTTCTTCTTCAGGAGAACATGAACTTCCAAGTAATGTAATTTTTCATTTCAACCAAATTTTCTTTTATCTTAGCCTTACTTTATCCCTACGACAAGGAGACATTTTATTATTTCCATGCAAACATGATTTTCAATACTAATCAGAGTAGGAAAAATTCCTATGTTTTTAAGAAGAGGATAGAAATAACTGAGGACTTGGGAATCTTCTTAAATTTAAGGACTCAAGGGATTAAAGCCCATACCTAGACCTCTGCCTCTGACTACGACTGGACTGAGATAAACCAAATTATTTCAGGGATTAGACAAGTTTGTCATTTTCCTAAGGTGTCCACTCTTAACAAAAATGCCCGTATCATCCAACATGAACTTTGGACTTCTATCATTCCTAAGGCTGGTGATCGAATAAACATTACTCATCTTCTTTCCACTGTAACTTACCTGATTATGACTGGCCAACCAATAGATGAAGCCCAACTTATCCTTGATTACATATATGAACTTCCTGAGATTGGTCATGTCTCCCACAAGAGAAAAATGAATATAGCATTATGACATCTTGTAACATACATTCGTGAAAAGAAGTATGATCTATTACATCCTATTCCACACCTAGAAGAGCCTATTTTCTATAATAATGGTTCATTTCAAGCAATCTTTGCTAAAGATGCTCATCTAAAAAGTGGGGACTCTAAGGAAGAGAAGAGACCACCTGCACCTGCGTCTACTGGTGGACTAGACTTTTAGGAGATGATTCATCATTTTGATTGTCTTGATGATCATTTTGATCAACACATTGATCAAATTGAAGCTCATCTTCACCAGATGGATTTCCAATATCAGTAGGATATGGTTTGGATTAGAGATCAATTTAACTCGGTTAACATGAATATAGCTATGATGAGTAGCTATTTTAATTTCTTCAATCCTCCTCCCCCTCTCGACCAAGACCCTTCAGAATGATGGATATACTTATTTTGATATTTTTTTGCCAACTCCTGATGATGTGATGTGGTGATTACTGTAATTTCTTTGATGATGTGATTGGTGTTTGTTAATTTTTTTTTCTTTTTTTTTTATACTGATATCATTAGAGAATCATGTATTATCTTTTTTGATATTAATAAAACATGTCTTATTTTTATTTTACTTTATTTATTTTTTGTTCTTTGGTTGAAATGTTTTGTTTACCTATATAATAATCCTGACTTGATTGATTTACAAAGTGGTACAATTTGAAAAGCAATACAAAAATTAAATTAATTAGAAAATCTAATTTTTTTAAAAATTTAAGTTAGCTTATAACTCGATCAAGTTAAAGCTATCAATCTCATGTTCTTATTAGGCATACAAAATTAAATATTATTATTGCAATCCTGATGCCTTATTATTATTTATTTCTCTTTTCAATATAATTATCTTTGTAATTAGAAAAATTTGAGCTTTTAGATTATCGATTTTGGTAGGATCAACATAAATATTAAAAAAGTGTAAATGTACAAAAATCAAAAGAATGTGCAATGGTTTGCAAATTGGAAAGAAGCACAAAATTAGCCCAAATATAAAAAAGATGCACAAAATGTGCCACAAATATTAAAAAGATGCATAAAATGTACCACAAATATTGAAAAGATGCATAAAGTGCCACAAATATATTATTCTTTCATTTATCTTTCGATCTTCAATTTCACATCAATCTAATGTTTAATTATATTTTATATTAAAATTTGACAAATTAAATTTCATTTCATCACTTTTGCAATAATTCTTCTTATCTCATGGTCTAGCATACTTCATGACCTTGATATATTTTTTTCTTGTCTATGTTATATTTTAGTTTAAATGATATCAAACTTTATTTTTCTTTAATGAACATTAATCTTGTTATCACAAGTTTAAATTCCATCACTTTCAAGATCAACTATCAAAGTCTTCTCATATGACATCTTACATTTTTGTCGTTTATTTATTCTTTTCTTTTTAATGTTGTGAAAAAGAGGGAGAAATATTGTTTGATATTTGATGTTTTTGTTCGTATCTTGCGTATTTTGATTGTGTTTTTTTGTTCTATGTTTTCTCATTTTGCATTCTCCATTCTCATGTTTTTATTGGTTTTCTCAATTTTGTGGGTAAATTTGTTTATAATAAAAAATAAAATTAAAAAAATGATTTGCTTGTAATGGATGCCCATTATACTCATAAGCTTATTCATTCAGGGGGAGTTTTAGGGGGAGTTTAGGAGACATTCAAGATGTTCAATTTTTACTCAAATAATAATTATTTTGCCACTGTCAAAAAGGGGGAGGCATGTTTGACATCATTGCAACTTGTATGTTTATGATGATTCCAAATATTATTATTTTGATTAAGTATATTTCTCCTAACACATTTTAAAATAATTATTTTTGCTCTTGTGTGTACTGACATTTTAGGGAAATCATACTCCAAATTGTTGAAGACATCAAATCAAGATCGGCTTAGAGTGTTTTACAAATTAAAGTCTGTATTTTTCACTTTATTGAGTCTGAGAGTGTGTGCTTGTAATTGAGTAACTAAGCACAAACACACCAGGGGAGTGTTTTAATATTTAAATTTTTAAAACTGATCGTACTATATGATACTTATTTGGACGGGATGATCTGATTAGTTATTTTCCCCAATGAGCAAAGAAACGAATAGAAAATGGCAAACATTTTCCTAAGTATAGATCATACAAATGATATTTTACTATCATACCAGGCCGATCTTCTCTATTTTTACCAAATGTAAAGTTCATATGAACGATATTTTATGTTCATCCCAGGATGATCTTCTGTAGATTTGCCAAATACTCTTTTCATCCAGATGATATTTTATGTTTGTACAAGGATGATTTTCTCTGGATTTGGAAAATATGCAATTTATATGGATGATATCTTCAGTTCATATCAGGATGATTGGCTCTATTGTGTTTTCATCCAGACATACATACATATGTACTTTAAAATATTTTGTTTATACTAGATGAACATATTTTGCAGATGATGATCGGGTACGAATATAGTTCATACCAATTCACAATGATTTCGTATGCAATTGTTGTTGAACTATTTGTACGTATGAAATTGGTTCTTACGAGATGATCATGAACGGTTAAAATATTTTTAAAAATAACCAAAATAGAATTAAATGATGAGAGAAACAAAGTATTAAATGATGAGACTAAAAAAAGTAATTAGAACCAACCTCAACAACAAT